>NW_026273423.1:35000-82324 GCF_020536995.1 Dreissena polymorpha | reverse complement strand
TCTTTTTTTTAGCATTTCATCGGTGTATGAGTGTTCAGGAAACTGGCATTAACGCTGATTGCATGTATGCATTAACAAGGCTTAATTTTCTGACAGTTAATACACGATTAAATATTGAAAAATGCTATTCAAATTGTATTATTGCAACGTAATATGTACACAAGCTGCACTTTGTTACAACTATAAGGGCCACAGCGGTTTACACGTTGGCGTATAAATCTCATCAGCTTTGAACGGCACACACTTAACGTTCGTGCAAAACAATGGCATAATTTCATTGTTGATGAAGGAAAAGGACCTTTGTGAAAAGTCACCAAATACAATGACATCATTTGCCCACTTTTATAGATGATAAAAGAAGTCTTGTCATATATACTTGATGATTTAATGTGCATACCTAGTGGATAAATCTATGAAAGAAATGGCACGTCATCAGATTAAGAACGCAGCGTTTATGTTAGAATGCATCACGTTGAAATTATATTGTAATTACGTTTTTTCTTTAATTAATTATCTTACGCTTTGTTATAAATGACTTAACATTCAAACCGTGTCGAATATAATCTAAAGCTTATTGCGCTCAGATTTATTATCATGAAATTACTGATTCCTTATCACATACGCACACAATTTGAAAAAAAGGTCGTGCCCTTAGAAAAGGTGGTGTAATGCAAAGCGTAAAATGTCGTTATAGATATAGATTAGCACGTGCAGTCCGCACAGGCTACTCAGAGATGAGACTCTCCGCTTTCATAGTATTTTCGTCTAAAGAAAGTCTTTACTTATCAAAAATCCAATTTAGGAGCAAAGTGTCGTCCTTAGAAGCAAAGTGTCGTCCTGTGCGGACTTAAAAGTCTAATCTGGGGCGACAATTTACACACATGCAAAACCACATCTTTTCACAGAGCGCTGCCCATATACAAGATGTACATAACAATTACTGAGTTTGCATTGTCATTATATGCACTGAAAGGCATATGACACATACACGTAAAGTAGTTCCAAAATAATTTGGCGCCTAGAACCTCAACCTTATATGACTTTGGGAAGAGTATCATTATGAAAATATTCAAACTGTATGGGTATTCAAGTAAAAATAATATGTAAACGTCTCTGTTTCAGGTGGATGTAGTAGCGGCTCAGGAAATTTAGACGTTAACACGAATAACAACAAATTCAACATAAAAATTCGGAAATCAGATTGAAATACGATATCTATATTCAAGCAGAGTGAGTAAACAAATCTTTTTATTTGAGCATATATATATTTATAAGTATGGTGCATAAAAGAAAGAGGTCGATGAGCACATACACACTTTTTTTGCAAGTCTCAAAGCTGTGTTTATGCAACACTTACTTATAATTTCCCAATATCTTGTTAGTTAATGCCTCTATTTATAAATAGGTTTTAATAATTTAAATTGTTATAGTATCAGTTGTATAGGCAATCATGTAATTATTGTATGTGTGGATTTAAGCTAAGGGATTATAGTTATTCGATTGTTTCTAACAAATGGAACATTTCTAAAGTTTTATTCTATTAATATGGTATTGATTTCGAAGGCAAGTTCGTAAGAATACTTTTTACAATGGTATTTACATATTATTTCAAAGATAGCAGCAACAAAAGTTTCAATTAAGTGATAGATGTACCTTAATTGCAATAAGATTCAATGAGACCTTTTAATTCAGTCAGCAACTGTCAGATCAGGAGCGATACAAAGCCGTCGAGAACAGTGACGTCAGAAAGACGATCACCCATCAGTATTACATCACGAATTACGGTCCAAGCTACCTTCCAAAGACCTACGTCAATATCACAGTGCCCGTTAAAAAGGGCAACAACGAGATAGCGAAGATAACCGTAAGTTTGCTAAATGATCTGACTGTGAGAATACTGTACATTTCAGTAAATCACCTGACAGTTCAGTAACACATGTCAATTTTGAAAAGTATATCGAAAGCAACACTTTTGATACGAAATTAAACCGTTGGTTTCAGTGGTGAATAGATTGATGCAAAGAAATTAGCATGTTTAGACAATTAGAAAAAAAATGCAACAGCTTGTGTTTTGTATCACTATCATGTGACAAGCAGTGCTAAAACCGTTTTGACTTCACGTGGTGTAATCCACAATCATGCGGTGAAATCCAATTGTCTGCTGTTTTTATTGTTTTTTGTATGTTTATCAAATGTTTTATACGCCGCCTATTTGTAAAAAAATATACAAATAATTTAGGAACAACGGGAGCAAGAGCTTCAATTTTACATTGAGAATCTATTTATAGATCAAGCCCTTGCGCATATTCACAAACCTTACAAAACAATCAGAGCCGATATTAAGAGAAACTTTGTACACGATACAGGCTACTATAGATCTAGCTTAGTCTAGCCAGTATTTTTCCAAAACATGGCCGATTAAAATGCAGTTTTTTTTGGAATGTTCAAGAATACACATTTTGCTATAAATTGACATATAACACATGTGTGTTTTTTAATCTTTTCTTTTAAAATATGTAGATGTATTGATTAAAAGGGCCGATACTACTGATATACATGCTAGATATTATTATGTAACAATACACGGCACGTGTAAGAAAGAAGGAAATTAAGCGTGGGTTATCAATGCCTCTTGCTAGTAGATGTATTCATTAAAAGGGCCGATACTACTGATATACATACTAGATATAAGTATGTAACAATACACGTTTTGGCAGTATGGCAATAGTATGGAACAGTTCAACAATGAGATACCTTTGTTAACCTTAAACATTTGTTTAACAATATTCGGCTTCTTCATTTTAATTGCACACAAAACAAATAAAAATACCCCATAAAACATGCTTGTTTTAGAAAATGTCGCCGACATGTAACGTTCAAGGAAACGAAGCACTCATTGGTACAACTCTGGCTCCAACAACGTCGATTACAACTCCATTCGCAAATACGCCCGGCAACCCAGACATCCGTAAACAATTTCAAACTTATTTTTCTTAATTTTGTAACCACATCCTTGCTAAAGTCTTATACATTTAAAACACAATTAATGTTCTATGTGCAAACATTACAAACTTATTGTAAATTACTTCGTCGTCGCCGATTATCAGCACATATTTGCAGACATTTTCTTAATTTAACACATAATAACTTTAATTGATGTAGTACATTTTTACTCGTTGCTGATATACCAATTGTTCTATTTAGTCCTAAGGTATTTTAAACTGGTCTCAAAGAACATTTATTTACTAATAATACAAAAAAATGAATATAATTGTGCGTATTTTCATGAACAGATACTTGGAATCAAATAATTACAATTTTTTTTAAAGTAAGTTGTATTAAAGAACCTTTTTCGCAAGAGCTTTACAATTGATTTCGCAGAAAGGAGAAGACGAGCAGTGGATGAACCCGTAGCAATGTCATCGACTGGTCAGAAAAAAACTATGAAGAATATTGTACGGATTTTCAACTATTATATATTTTGTATCAGAAATTTCGTAATGACATTGTTATTTATCATTGTTTTACATGTCATCTTAAGTTGTCTTCATTTGATTCATAAGCGGTAATCGTAATACGGTGTTCGAATAAAACGATTGTAGAATTTCTGGTTAGAATATATTCTAATAATTAAATAATGCATTATTATCTTCCAATTGTTTATATGTACACACATATTGGAATTTATTAAACATTTCCAATAAATGTAACATTCATAATATTTTGTATAAACTTTTGCATCTTTTACACAAACAGCATATATTAAAAGTTGTTTATGTTTATTACTTTTTCGTTGAAAGACATGTTAAGAGTACGAATGTTTGGTATAAACTTTTGCATCTTTTACACAAACAGCATATATTAAATACTGTTTATGCTTTATTACTTTTTTTGTTTTTAAGACGTGTTTGGAGTACGGATGCATCATTTTGGAGTGTCTGGTGATGAAGTTGGATAAAAATGGTCAGGCGATTGTCAATGTTACGATTGAAGTATTCGAAAAAGCGCTGGCAGCGGAAAAGGTAACCTCATTCGAAACAAATAACATGATTCAAGACAGATACGCTAAGGATAAACTCTAAAGCATTTGTTTAACGCAATAATTATTATTTGTTTGTTTACGATATCGATTTTAAGAATAAATTAAAACAGAACTTACGTTTTGATGCCTATCCAAAATGATGTATGTAGCAAATAATCAAATATAACAACATTTAAAACTGAAATGCAACGTATGTTTGAAATTACCTAATATTTGCCAAGTTTTTGCTATCCGTACTGTAATCATGATAAGTTACTTTTGCAATGTATTTTCCAAAACACAATTACAAATACAAGACGACAGGATAAACGCAGTAACTTTCCCCAAAATTGTATATTGAACACGTTTTCTTGTTATGTATAATTATGTCATGCATTTGATGTACTTTATGATTTTCATAAACACCACTACGAAGACACGATGGCATGTTAAAAATGTATCTGCTATGATCAGCTCTTCATCATTATTAAGCAATATTGAACAGTTTTATTGTCAAAGGTTCTCGTTATTGATTATTATGGAATTTATGTGAAGTGCACTTTATAGACTAACACTTTATGCATATGATGTCCTTTATAAACGGTTATATCCTGCTAATTTTCAACCATTCATGCTATTGATGAGTATGTTATTTATTTGATTTATTTGTCATGTGCACAGGCGGGCGCGTGGTCAGGTCACTGAAACACTATCAATATGTCATAAAACAACAATTTTCATCTCTTTGACAAAATGTATTTTGATATAATATACATAAATTCAAATATATTATATCCGATTGTTTGTCAAAGTGACGAAAAATGTTGTTTGATGACATATTGATAGTGTATCAGT
This sequence comes from Dreissena polymorpha, assembly GCF_020536995.1. NCBI lineage: Eukaryota > Metazoa > Mollusca > Bivalvia > Myida > Dreissenidae > Dreissena > Dreissena polymorpha. The sequence continues at coordinate 77,448 of NW_026273423.1, read as the reverse complement.
GAATTGGCCATGCACTTTTTTTCCCTTATACAGGATTTCAGCGAGATTCGGTACACAACAAATGCGACTGTTACAGACCCGGAAGTGTGGTATGGTGGGAAGGTCGTACAAATGGAAAAAACCGTATACGCTACGGTAAAATACTAGCAAAGCAAATTTGTACAAAGATTTTTAACTTATTCCAACCATAAATTGATATTGGACAAAACTGTTTAAACTGTTGCTTCTTAACCATTTACTTATATAACTGATATTTAAGTGTTTTCAAAAGCTTCACACGCATTAGAATAAAATCTTTATGTAATCAAATTACGTCCTACGTCCTGGAAAGTGAGAATGTGTATGTATGCCATTGTTTTATTAATGTTAAGTTGTAAAGATGTAAAGATGGAAAGTTATTCCTTCCATAACTTGTTATTGGAAAAAACTTTGAAAACTTTTGCGTCTTGAAAATTTACTTCTATAACTGATATTAAAGTGTTTTCAAACGCGTCAAACACAAAAGAATACTTTTTTTGCGTGCGCATGGATTGCTAATAAAATGTTTATAAAATCAATTATGTACTATGCCCTGGAATATGAGAATGCGTATGCATGCCATTGTTTTATTATTGTTATTCAGAAATGGACCACCTTTGTCATTGATGCCGAATCGGTTAAGAACGAAGTAAACATATGGATCATCATTGGTTCAGTATTAGGAGCTGTTGTGCTTTTAATCATCGTTGGAATAATACTATGGAGGGTTTGTATTACAAATCATTTTAACTATGGGCGTATCATCATTTGAGAATACTGGATAATGGAATATTGAAAGGTTTATGTAACAAATCATTTTATCTAGGGACGTATCATCGTTAAAATAATACTATGGAAGGTTTGTATTGCAAATAATTTTATCTAATTTTATTATAAAATTATTTTATCTAAAATATTATTAAGGAAGGTTTGTATTACAAATCATTTAATCTAGGGACGTATCATCACTGGAATAATACTATTGAAGGTTTGTATTTCAAATCGTTTTATCTAGGGACGTCTAGGTATCATCATTGGAATAATACTATGAAAGGTTTTTTTACAAATTATTCAATCTATAGACGTATCATCATTGGAATAATACAATGGAATGTTTAATTACAAATCATTTAATCTAGGGACGAATCATCGTTGGATTAATACTATGGACGGTTTGTATCACAATATTTTATCTATAGATGTCAACGGATTAGTACCCGTATATCCTTATGTGGTATGCGGATTGTACACGGATAACCGTATAGATCGGTAATATTGGCCAACATACATGTATGCATATACTCAACACATCGTTCGTTTAAAGTGTATTTGATAAAAATGAATTGTTTTAGATAACGAAGAAATAGTTTCATCATCTAAACTAATAATCATATTTGCTTACAAGAAACCCGTAAAAGGACCGAATTCAGTCTCTCGTGTACATAGTTGTATATTGTATGCTGAGATCGTAAATTACATTTGTTACCCTAAGATTAAAATACATACAAGATTAAAAGTAATTTAAGTACTTGTTATGTTTTGATGGTTAGACATACAATATTTGCGATGATCTCATCAAAATGAATTTGCATTCCATAATCTTTTTCTATAACGGCTTTTCCAAATGTTATAAAAAATCGACACATACGAATCAGTAACCGTTTAAGGTGATTTGACATCTCACATATTTTACTGTACATGTGTTTAACGCTTTTACAAATTCTGTTCATAATACTTATAGTGTGGATTCTTCAAGAGAAGCCAAAAGCACGACCAAGTCAAGAAATGGAAGCAAGATAGCCTTTACAATCGCAAGAGCATTCGTATGTCCCAGGCGAATAAGCAGAGCTACTCTCCTATAGAGGAAACAACTGCCAATAATGGATCAGAGAAGAAAACAGAATAATGAATTATAGTTATTTTATAGAGGAAACAACTGCTAATGAATCAGAGAAGCTAACAGAATAATTTGCAGAGTTATGTGTGTTGATTGTCCCAGTTAAGTGTCATTTTGGTAAAAGACATTTAGCAAAAAGATGGTTTGACATTTATAAACGAAAGCATTTTAACAATCCTTAAGGGAAAACAACTGCCAATTAATCAGAGAAGAAAACAGAACAATGTTGTAGATCTATTTTTGGAGCATAATTAGTTTTGTGTCGTTGGCTTTATGGACAGTTTGGTATGATAGAGCATTTTATAGCTTTGTGTCATATACATTTTGGTATAAGAATGTTTGCTATTTAGTTACGAATGTGCGTTGAATTTAAATAAGTCTTCCATGAGTAAATCTGAGTAAGTTGATGCAATTGTATGAAGTTATTCTTTTTACATCTTCTGACACTGCTTTTGTATATTTACAGGTAACATAATTGTATGCACATTCTTGTTATTATGATATTTTGGACTTGTAGCACGCCTATTGTTTTAGATAATCTTACTCAATTTTCTTTTGTAATTATCTTTCTTATTTTATTGCGTTGTTTAATATTGCTTATGATACGAGCTGTTTTATATAAAAGTGTTTGCTATTTGCAATATATAATTGTAAATATTTTGTGATAAGTCATTTGTATTCTCTTGTCTTCATCTTGTTGGTGCAAAACATAAAATGCTTATAGTATATTTTCTTATTTAGTTTTACGTTTGCTTTCAAGCTAAATAAGACATTCAACTATAGAAAATGTACCGTAAACAAGCGGCCGGGTTTGCAGTTGGTTAAACACACAATTATGTCGAGACGTTTAGTGCATTATTTTTGCAAGACTTAACTGAGCTAGGACGCGACAAAAAGTAAACTTCGTTAATTTCGTTGCCGAATGGTTGTTAAAATTTCGAAAACAAATTTGCACGAAGCTAAAAAATGCATCATTAAGCAAAGTAGCTTTTCTTAAAAGAGAACGCGCGTTATCTTATTTTTTTTTTTGCATTTCAAGACATATATGTATTCGCACTTACAATAAACTTCTGTTACGACGCTTGCATGGAAACTTTCGTTTGAATGCAGACTCTCCGAAACGAAAATCAGGTCATGGCGTCGGAAAGTGTGGTCCCCGAATACCCTGCTCGGCCTGCACAGGTTAATCTGGTTCGACACTTTATGTACATGCATATAGCCCGCTATTCCCAGTTATTACAGCCATCATATACATGTATGAGTTGGGAATAAGTATGCTTTACTTATTTCGTACACTGAGAGACTATTATACTCGGGGTTAATACCATTAATAATTTATTATTAATGACATATGTATCGCTCCAAATTGCATGCTAACAGCATAGTCTTCAAGCAAAACAGTATACTCAATTATATTTTGAAATTGCCATAATTATGAACATTCCGTACAGTAATTTTGAATACCCTTTGAATGTGACTGATATGTGTGTACATAATGTACATTTCGTTCGGTCAAAATATGTGTATGAGACAGTTGTCGGTTTAGTGTATAAATATATCGTGTGATTTGTTACCACGACCTTTAGTATATAGTTGTACAAATTGTGAAGCAAGCTGTATATTAAGCTGTGTTTTGAACATATTGTTTTCCGTTTATTTCATTTATTTTCCTCGTCAATGTAAGCTATGTGTGGTCGAAGGCATCCCACTCTATAACACACATAGTTTACAAGCAATATACGCAATGATAGCACATAATATACACTCACATCAAAACATTTACCTTACAATATGAACATAATTTTAAAATGGTTGCATTTTGGGTTCAGTGTTGGTCACTCCTCGAATGAGCTGTGCATATTACATTAGATGGATAAGAAAAAAATGTAATTGAAGTTCGAATATGTCGACTAAAACGTGTACGTCTCCAAACACGTGGTATACATGGTTATACGCACAATAAGGTCAACACTTTTAAATCGATAGTAAAATTTGTTTCGGTGAAATAATGTACATTGAACATAAGAGCAGTTTTCGTGTGAATAAATAAAACCGTGTTTCCTTGAACAAAATGTTCAGTGAGACTAGTATGTGTTTTGTGTTGTTGAGGTATTGTTTTGTAAATACACAGTTTGTAATCCTAATTTTTAGTATGGTTATTGATCTGCTATGTTAATGTTTGTGCAATTTGTCACATGTTATATTTGTATCAATTTCAGTTTATCAGCATTTCAGTATATGAACGCCCGAAATATTGAAGCATAATAATTGAACAAAGCTTTACGAACAAGTAGCAAATAACATAAAATAAATTTAAGGTGCCATTAATTTAAAATGTATTTTGTGTTATGTCTTTTTCTAGGTATTATTATGTAAAGACACTGTTTGTTAACCTTATTTTTAGTATGGTTATTGTTCTATTCTGTTTCTGATTGTGCAATTTGTAATATGCCATTTATTGTTTTCAGTTTATTAGCTTTTTATTGCCCGCAATAATGAAGCATAATCATAACAAATTCACATATATTTTGTAAAAGATTATTTTCAAACAAGTTTGCGGCAAATACAAAGTCATCGATTTAGACAAATCTTAATTTGTGGACAAAACATTACAAACACTTAACAAATAACAGAACATAAATTTGACCTGCCTGTTATTTTATCATTATTATGTGTTATGTGTTGTCTAAGTATTATAATGTAAAGGCACTGTTTGTAAACTTAATTTTTAACATGGCTTTTGTTTTGCTCTTTTATTGTTTGTGCAATTTACCACATGTCATAGTTATATCCTTTTCAGTATATTAGCTATCAGTATATCATAATGAAGGAATAATACAAAAACTGGACTAACATTTTGTATACGATTATTTTTTAATCAGTTTAGTCAAACACAAAAAGTCATAGATTTAGGCAAATCTTAAATCAGGAACACAAATTGCGAACAAATAACAAATACTATAAAATAAATTTAAGTGGTTTTAAATTTTAAATTTAAACAATATTTGTTCTGCTAGCATGCTGTTTTACTATATAAATACATATATGCATTCTTTAACATAATAAAAATACATGAATGCGAGTACATATTACACGAAGAAGACATAAACGTATGCGTATATGAAACACTCAGCATCCTTCCATTATACAGCATAAAAAAGAAATGTATTCAACATTAAAGAAATGTATAATTTCCAAACCCTTTTGACGACATAAACGAATTTTGTTTGTTGCCCTTCCATGTCGGAACACCAGGGAAGGCCGACTGTGACACGGTCAGAAGTGCGTGCGCTGGCGGCGTTCCTATTAACGTTGTAGGAAATGAAGAACTTGCATCTAATGCATTACTACAGCCCACTACAAGTATTGCATGATCGGACAAATGACCTCTTTTAATTAAGCTTTTTTTCTCCGTATGTTAGAGTATTGAGCTTTTTTGCAGATGTGGATTACTGGCCAAAAAATGTTCGAGTATCATAGGTTAATACGTTTCAACAACGTGGCAATACGTTCGCTTGATATAGTTTGCTAGTATATTCATGCAGTAGATTTTCAGAATAGTTTCAATTGAACACTAGATACAAATCATCAGCACATGCGAGTACACACACATATACGCCCACACATTACACTATGACTTAAAGATTTTGATTTATCTGTGTACATATTTGTATATTTTGTTCTCTTATAAAACAGAGGTTACCATATAAAGTGCTCTTAGATAACGTTATTATTGTTTGAAGTTGACTGTAATAAGTGTTCTTCTAGAAAATATCCAATAATATAAATAGATCACAAAACGACACATAAGCATCATAAACCGTTAATCCAAAAAACAATCATATAGTATTGTATGTTTTTACATAAATTGAACTTCATTATAGAATGCAAACATGTTTTTATTTGTGGTTGTATTACTCATGAGAGATCACAAATATGATATAGAATAACGATGAAAGCAAGACAGGACAGAAAAACATCGTCAGGGTGTGCGTTTGTCAACAGCGGTAACTCAGTCTTACTGTCGTGTTCCGGAAACGTCGATGAATACCCGAAGAAAACATAATTGTTTCAGTATGTCTATATTAATGGTATAGTTGAATATTCTATTGTATAGTTTTACTGGATGCTGTCGACGTTTTCAACAGGATTTCAGTTATATTCAGACGGTCAGAATAATGAAGCCCTACAAATAATAGAGACATTCTGAAACAATTATGTTTCCTTCGCGTATTCATTGATATCGGTTTCTGAAACATGACTGAGTTACCGATGTTGACAAACGCACGTTCTAGGATTAGCTGGTTTGCCAGTGGAAAGTGTTAGTTCTTGTGCCAGTTGCATATATCTGGACTTCTTAAATCAGAGGTAGATGAAAATGTCCTTAGACAAGACTTTGTGACCAAACCACACAGGTAATGGGCAGGGGACGGAATCAAACCGCGATCCGATTACAGTTGTATGTGTACTTATGTACGTTATTATAATTATTTAAGCCAGGTCAATTGAAGCGGAACTGTAATCAAAACAGGGCAAAGGGTCAATTTAAGATACTGAATACTCCATTAAGTACATATATAAAAACATAAACATTAATTTCTACTATCATCCCTTCTCATTTCTGTTTAAGGCATTTGTAAGTTTCTTGCATTATAATGTAATATAACCCCGTGATTATGTTTTCTGAGCTTCGTTATAAGACTAAAATATTGCTTGAACCGACGAAATATACATTTAATTTTTAATCCTAGAAAACAATTCAATCCAAATAGTCGTCACTTTGAACTCTGAAGTTTGCAAAATTTACAAACACAAAGATTTGCATCAGGGCAAGACAATACTTTCTTTGTTTTTTAAATGATATGAAAGTCATTAAAGTAACCGATCGGGTAAATCACAACGCGTAACTTTTGTCTCGATGAAAATAGTCTACTAATAGTGGTTTTAGTAAGTCGATTTTCTGCAAGAGGCATTACATGCCTTTAAGCGCGCAACACGTGTATTAAACGGTCACCTATGTGGCCTCTGTTAATCTTTTTTGACTGATAAACCGCGTTACGTTATTTTGCTGAACTGATTTTGCAACATCACATTTATAAGGAGAAACACATTGTGCAAGCGGTCTTAATAGCTTCATCATAGTTATATAATTACTTTAGAATGCGTTTAAACGCGTGTGTTAAATGTTCGCGATTCTGTTTCTTTTCGCATTCATATTCAGCGCGAATAAATGTGTCTATTCAAATATAAAAGTACCTCAACTCGCTAATATCATCTCATAATATATGTTTTAATTTTATGGTGTTTTTATAAGCCAACAGTGTTGTGTTTATCAAGAGTGTCATTTCAAGGTTCCTTGGTGAAATTTGGTATGAAACTGGTAAATAAACGTGAGCGATAACAAAACACGCAACATTTCTAAACATTAAGAAATCAGCTGCGCCCGTTGAAATGTTTTTTTAGAATGATTGGCTGAAGGGCTGATAACATTTACAAGTGTTTATACGCATAAATGTGTGTGCTGAAATATACTTCCTGTTCATAACGGATAAAACATGGTTTTCTTTTGATGTTAAAGCATGTTAATTCAACTGTCGCTAATGAAAACTTGATAAGGTCGGTTTTGAAAACAATTTTATGTTTATATATCTAAGAGATTGATATTGTTTAAAGTTCATTTAAAATAAAACGGTTTTTAAACAAAACGTGCGTTTTTGCGGATAACGAGTGAAATCACTGGAATTTTGCTACTTATAAATAATTTCAATTATTATCCTATTACAACTATAAACGTGAAACACTCATGCACAAAAAAACCAGCAAGCAATTATGGTTGTAATAACGCTGAACTGGTGTGTCTTATGGTGCTGGAGTGCTAGGTTAATATATTGCTATAATGTCGAACTGGAAAAAGTTGGTATTGCCAGAGGAGTATCAGGCTCCCAGTTTGGATATGCACTCGGAATGCTGAAACCTGGCGGGACACCATTTTTTGGACAAAAACTCGTGTAAGTGTTTGAATGTTTAGATTACTTCTACTCAAATAATTGGAGTTTGTAAGATATTACAATATTTTTTAAATATTAACAATGAAAAGAACCGTTTGTTCAAAGAAGGTTCCTTATGGTTTCAAATGAATAACATAAACATGTAAACATATGTTTTCCTTATTTTGTAATACAGGCTTTATGCCGAAACGTTTATAAGACGAGACATAGTTAGAATATCCATGACAACGGTGACATGCATTCACAAATTATATGCATTAAAATAGTGAACCCCAAACTGCCTTCTTTTAAAAAAGTCATATGTTTGGTTAGTTGACAATGAATAAGATCAACTTAACATAAAGTTTGGTTAAGTAAACATTATGTTGGGTTCAAATTACAATATTGTTACGCTCCGCTAGTGCGCTCCTTATCAATGGTGGTTAATGTTTAACTCAAAGTCCGATTCAACTTCATACAACTTTTATTCAGTTTCCACGAATAACTCAACAAAATGTTATATTTCCAACAACAAAATGACCTGCAACCTTTATTAAGGTTTTACAATACTTTCAATCTTGCGACGGTAAACTGCGCGTCAAAATAGATATTTTTGACAATGGACATTACACTCGTAAACGGGACTTTTAAGGAACAATGACACTTGCCAACGATCATAACAAAAATAGATTGAATACTTTAAATAATTCTCAAGTTAAATGAAATATGTTAAATGTTCGCTGTATTATCTGCTTACAAAGGTATTACTGTTATTATAAGTTACTTAAATTACTCACGAAAAGAAAAAGTACTTTTTAAGAAAAAATTTGGCGTGGATGTTGCCTGCCTTAAGGTTTTGACTAGAATGACTCTTGTGACCAAATTTGGTCACTTTATATAGCCGCGGCGTTCCGCTTGTGACCAGAAATTGGTCACTGTGGACTTGGGAACCTAGGTGTACGCTCATGACTCATTACACTGTAGTCCTGTATTTTAAGACCTGGACACCTTGTTGTACACTTATTACTTATTACACTTTAGGGATTTATTTTAAGACTTGGAAACCTAGTATGCTCATGACTCAATACAAACAATGTGTGCGCTCATGACTGATTACACTGTATGTGTGTATTTTAAAACTAAGGAACCATGACTCATTACACTATTGTTGTACGGTAATGATTCATTACATTCTAGGCGTGAATTTTAAGACTTGAAAACCGTATTGTACGCTCATGACTCATTACACTGTAGGCGTGTATATTAAGACTTGGGAACCTAGTTGTACGCTCATGACTCATTTCAGTGTAGGCGTGTATTTTCAGACTTCGGAACCAAATCGTTCGCTCAAAACTCATTACACTGTAGGCGCGTATGTTGAGACTTGGGAACCTATTTATACGTTCATGACTCATTACACTTAAAGCGTGTATTTTAAGACTTGGAAACCTAGGTGTACGCTCATGACTCATTACACTGTATGCGTGTATTTTCAAACTTGGAAGCCTTGTTGTACGCTCACGACTGATTACTTTGTAGGCTTGTATTGTAAGACAAGGGAACCTAGTCGTACGTTCATGACTCATTCCACTGTAGGAGTGTATTTTAAGATTTGGGAACCTAGATGTACGCTCATGACTTATTACACTGTAGGCGTGTTTTTTAAGACTTAGGAACCTAGTCGAAGGCTATTGACTGATTACACGGCAGGTGTGTTTTGTAAGACTATGTAACCTTGTCGTACGCTCATGACTCATTACACTGTAGGCGTGTGTTTTAGACGTGTGAACCTAGATGTACGCTTATAACTTATTACACTGTAGGCGTATATTGTAAGACTAGGACACCTAGTCGTACGCTTATGATTTATTACACTTTAGGCGTGTATTTTAAGACTATGTAACCTAGTCGTACGCCCATGACTTATTTCATTTTAGGCGTGTAATTTAAGACTTGGGAACCTAGTTTTACGCTCATGACTCATTACACTGAAGGCATGTATTTTTAAACTTGGGGACCTTGTTGTACGCTCATGACTCATTACACTGAAGGCGTCGTTTCCATCATCAGTGCCTCGGGACCGTTAAACTTGCATTGTGGAAACACTTATGGATATTGGGATGATTTTTCTAGTGATAAGAGACTGTTAAGCGAAAGCTAGTTTAACACTCGAAAACATGTCTTAGTAAACAAACGACAAGGACATGCAATATAAGAACAAGTAACCCATGGGGCTGGGTAAATTTTAACCCAAGAGGGATGATTTTAACAAAGTTGTTACAGGATCACTCGAGTATACGATGCTAAATAAAAAATAAATCCCTGCCCTAATGTTTTGAGAGATTAAGTTTTTTTAATATGTAAGTCTTAAAATATGTCTTCATCATTTTGCGTGCCCAGTTTTTACCCGCGGGACGAAATTTAAAAAAAACTTGGTAGATGACCACAATAAAATGATACCTTCACCCCAGGGTATTATTAAAAAAACAACAAGGTAATGTTAAATAAAGAACATGTAAACACTTCGGACGAACCGAATGATTAACAAGAGTGACTTCTAAATAATCCCTCCGTAAACTACTTTCACCGTAAGTCGTATTTTGGAACGGTTAGAATCAATTTCGTATTTAGTTGAAAGATCATGAGTACAATTGTTATGATTGTTTCATGATGATTTAACAAAACATTTGACTGCTAGATTGCTCAAAGTTGCAGCCGCATGAGGACAACGTCTAAACCCACTGGTACTTATATTTTTCAGTAGACCTGAACCCTTTTCAAACTCGGCATATATACCATTAAAAAACCGTTCGTAGCAAGTTTTATGAAGATTTGGTAAATATGTTACTTCGGGCATGTTAAGAAATGTTTCATTTAATTTGACATGGTAACCAAGTTTTTGAATGCTGTTTTGTGATTTTCCCAATTGTCATTTAGACAAATCTTCTTACAAAGATTCTTATTAATTGAAAATGCATATTAACTCTAGTGTTAACAATGTATATTTTGATAACGGACTTTGTAGGAACGATGATTACAAATATGCAAAATTTAATCACAAAAGCTCACAATAAGTAAGTTATGCTCATTAGATCTAATAAGGACGCTTGCTCGGTGCATCTGTGAACAATATCACAGAGCACTGTGAACAGGGTTAAAAAAAAATGTTAACAGACCGGGGTCCTTTGCGTTCCAAGTCTTTAAACTAAAAATTGGTAAATGCTATTTTATTTTGTTTTCTTACATAAACTATTCAATTGACAATAAAAGTTGTTTCATCATTATAATACAATTATACGTATAAATAATGCATCTTCTGAAACCAAACGTGTAGACCATACATGGGTTTTTATGGGATAAAAGAAAAATACTATTCAAGTGCATAGTCATAATGATTGTATTGTTCTGAATTTGTATATGCTTTCGACATCACTTAGTTTAATTGAACACTTCTAACTTTCAATAGACCAGCTGTCTATAATCTTCAATGTTAAGAGGAACCCTCAAAGTTCTCCAACAGTGGTTGAAGAGTGCGTTATGACTTGGTTTTAAAAACTTCCTTCTGCAGAATGTAGAAGGTGAATATTAAATCATTACAATTTTAATTTGACTTTAAACAAATGCAACTTAAGTCTTTTATAGACAGTGTTCGACAATGACTATTTCAGAGTAAGATATTTGTAATAGACATTCTGATTATGCGAAACAAAGAGAGTTTTATAATCTAAAGATTCTTTTGGAGGAGTCCGACGGACATCATTGAAACAAAAACAAGGAGTCCGAGTCTCACTTCCTGGAGTATCGGACTACCAGACTCCCGTTAGTATCGAACACTGCTAAGCTCATGACTCATTACACTGAAGGCGTGTTTATTAAGACTCAAGAACCTTGTTGTACGCTCATGACTCATTACTCTGTAGGCGTGTTCTTAAAGCTAGGGAACCTTGTTGTTGGCTCATGACTCATTACACTGAAGATCTGTATATTAAGACTTGGGAACCTAGTTGTTCGCTCAAGACTCATAACACTGAAGGCGTGTATATTAATACTAGGAAACCTTGCTGCACGCTCATGAGACTTTACAATGTAGGCGTGTATAATAATACTTGGGAACCTAGTTGTTGGCTCATGACTCATTACACTGTAGGCGTGTATATTAAGACTTGGGAACCTAGTTGTTGGCTCATGACTCATTACACTGTAGGCGTGTATTTTAAGACTTGGGAACCTTGTTGTACGCTGATGACTCATTACACTTAAGGCGTGTATATTAAATCGTGAGAACCTAGTTGCACGCACATTATTTATTAGTCTGTAGGCGTGTATATTAAGTCTTGGGAACCTAATCGTACGCTAATGACTCATTACACTTTAGGCGTGTATTTTAAGACCTGGGAACCTTGCTGGAAGCTCATGACTCATTACACTGTAGGCGTGTATATAAAGACTTGAGAACATAGTTGTACGTTCATGACTCATTACACCATGAGCGTGTATTTTAAGACTTGGGCACATAGTTGTTCGCTCATGACTCATTATTCTGTAGGCATGTATTTTAAGACTTGGGCACCGAGTTGTACGCTCATGACTCATTACTCTGTAGGCGTGTATCTTAAGACTTGGGCACCCAGTTGTACGCTCATGACTCATTACACTGTAGGCGTGTATAGTAAGACATGGAAACCTAGTTGTAAGCTGATGACTCATTACACTACAGACGTGTATTTTCAGACTTGGGAACCTAGTTGTACGCTCATGTTTAATCGTGTATATTAAGAATAGGAAACTTGAAACTTAAAGCTTGCTAATCTGATGAAACGCCTATTTATATAATTATATTTAATGGCGTTGTACAAAACATGTATATGTATATAAAGTTGCAAACCATAAATTTGGAGACCTTGTTGTACGCTAATGACTTATTTTACTGCAGGTGTTTATATTAAGACGTGGGAACCTACTTGAATGCTGATTACTCATTACACTGCAGGCGTGTATTTTAAGACTTGAGAACCTAGTTGTACGCTCATGACTCATTACACTGCAGGCGTGTATTTTCAGACTCGGGAACCTAATTGTATGCCAATGACTCATTACAATATTGGCGTGTATTTGTTGAGGTCTCTTCACTAGTCATTGTTGTCAAAAGTCATGTTGCAAAATACAGTTCAACAAAGAAAACTTGCATACTATGGTATACTTACACGTGAAACAATTAAAAGTACAAGAGTCGGTTGTTTTGCTTTGGTTGTTTCTCTAATACGTAGAAGGACTTACTTAATGGCATGAATTCGAACAGTTCAGTTTGTTTTCAAATCAGCCGTTCTAAAAAGTACTAGTAAGTATTAAGTGATTTTCGGAAAATGGTGAACCTAGATTCTCTCGCACCACACATCAATTGTTATACTTTAAAATAACATTCTTGAGAACAACAACACAATGTTGATAGATATTACTGCTCTGTAAACGATTTAAGCAACTTCCTGAATGTATATTTACATGACCAGAACTTAAGAGTTATTAGGTGGACATATTTTCTTACAATCGAACGTTTGAATTGTTTGAAAGTATTTTAAACTATACACTGGGAATTTACTTGAACAATTTACTTGCAGCATTTTTTACGTTTTATTTTTAAATATTAACTAAATATAGTTTCTTTACATATAGATCCCAACTGATATACCTACACAATTCTTTATGTTACTATGTATTAATACTGATTTGTTAATGAAATAATTGCATACAAACAAACGTGTATTAAATTTTTCAAATCGCAATAGAAAAACATATTAACGTATAAGGACTATATGAACCGGGTAAATATTTTCTTGAACACATTTTAGATTGCTCGTGGGAAGCCCAAATATGACGTTCAATAATATCACAGCCCACGGGGAAATAAGCGCGTGTGAAAATCTCAACATGAAGAACATAACGTGCACAAAATTGAACGTAAACGACGGGGAAGTGGGGCCAAGCAAATGTGGTAAGTAACGCTGAAAAAACAGATAATCCCAAAGTTGTTATAGAGTAACTTTGGTAGGTCACGCAGAAGAAAATCAACGGATAATCCCCAAGTTATTATAGAGTAAATGCGGTAGATCACGCTGAATAAAATCAACGGATATTCACAAGTTATTATCGAGTACATGCGGTATGTCACTCTGAAGAAAATCAACGATCACTCCCAAGTTATTAAAGAGTAAATGCGACTTGTCACGCTGAATAAAATCAAAGGCTACCCCAATTTATTACAGAGTTAATGCGGTAGGTCACGCTGAAGAAAATCAACGGCCACTCCAAAGTTTTTATAGAGTTATGCGGTATGTCACGCGGAGGACAACCAACGGCTATTCCCAAGTTATTATATAGTTAATGCGGTGGGTCACGCTGAAGAAAATGAACGGATACTCCACAAGTTATTATAGAGTAAATGCGATAGGTTATGCGTTCAAAAATCAACGGCTACTCCCCAATAGTTTTTCAGGACCCGCCGGTTGATCAAAAATGTTAACGGTCAGTTAAGGTAACCATATGTTAACTTCAGACCGAAATGAAGTTTATTTTAAAATCGATGTTATTTCAACCATATTCATATTATTTGAGCATACATTTTGGTTAACAAGTAACATTAGAGTCTTCATAATAAAGTCACATGAATAACTGTTAGCTGAACTGTCCGTTAATGGTTTTAACAGCCACTCCCCAAATTATTATCGGGATATATCACCGTAAGCACTATCAGTAGATAATGTTTTGTCACCATCAGCTGTCGTTTATTATGAAAGACAGGTGACTAATTGTTTAAACAATATAGGAAAGTAAATTTAAACAATGTTTGATGGCACTTCATTGTGTTTCCCCCGTTTCGACGAAAGTCTGTTGTTTAACCTTGTAAGGTCTTTTATCGATATAGTATGAACGGATTTAATGCAGATTTTAAATGACCCGAAATTTTGACAATTCAAACAAAGTGTTCCATACAATTTAAAACGGCAGTTTTATTTTGTATAAAGGACGTATCGGTAAGCATTTACATAATTTCATGTAGCGTAAGGCGATATGAGAAATGGACAAGTACATACATTCCAAAAGAGAGCAAAATGAACCAAGAATGTAAAATATTTTCACAATGTAGATGTATACAATGGTAAGAATGGAAGCTGAAATCAAAGTTTTAACTGCGGACGTAATTTAGTATGATGCATTTTTTCAGGATATGTTGTTCAGATTATTTGACGTTAGTTTCAGTAAATGTTACAAAAATTATTGTGGTGCCTTAATACACAATTAAAGGACATCTGCTTGTTTGTATGAAGCTGCAATGATTGTTGATTGTATCTGTTTACTTGATATGTCTATATGCGTTTTATTACTTAAATTTTCACGAATGCTATTAGTTGGTTATGATTATGTTGCGATGAGAGTTGCTGATTATAACATTCATTACAGACATTCTTCGAGGGACAGGCAATGATAAAACAATTTGTGAAAAAGACAGTAGACTAGGAGCCACCATTGCCATCAATAAGAACTACCGGGAACAAACTGTAAACTACATTCCACTGGTGACGGTACGTTTCCTTCGAATATTATGTTTAATGCTTAGTTTCAGGAATGATTTGACCCTACATGGCCCGCATTGGTGTGTATTGATCCAAAATAAAATATCTTATTCTCATCTTTAATATTTTCTATCAGCTGACATAAATGGTTTACAACACATTTTCCTCTGGATGTGTGTATTGATACCCATTTATAAGGGTTGATGGTTTTGATGCATGGTTACCGAATAAAGGTAATAAGCCTTCCCGGACAGTTTCTACCGTACCATGGTTCCACAGAAACATCGGAGAACATTAACCCCGGTTAAAATCCAACACCACGCCTGCCTGAGTCTCAGACAAGTCAGAGCGGTGGAAAATTCGGTTAAGTCTTTGATTATAAAGATTTGAATATTGTTTTTTCAAAATTGCCCGAGTCTGTGAAATCGCTGCGAATAACGACCAGAGATGATAAGCGCGAACGTGTTTTAACAAAGCACTTTATTACTCTTTTAAGTTAAGCATTTGTTTGAATATCAACGTTTGACATACTTCCACTAATCCACACATCGAGAGCTTTAACTCCTTTAATACCCCCCCCCCCCCACAATGTTTGATAATACCTGGCGGGTTTCTGGTATTTACAAAAAATACGTGTCGGCACTTGTTTACTGTAAATCAAGCACTCATTTTGATAAAATATTACACGACGTGTTTAAGTCAAATTTTGTTTAATAACATTTTTGATTAGATCATTATTAGATTCAAAGTGGACCTAGCAATTGTCAAAATAAACATTCTGACCAATTTTTACTAAGCTGGATTAATTAGTAATATGTCTCCTAAAATAACGACAATGTTGTTAAAAGATTCGGCCTGGTGATCTAGTGTTACCTTATATTTCCCAGATTCAAACTTGGGCTATAGATGTTCAATATAAACATGTTGTTTGTGTGTAAGTGACCTAGTTCATTCTGTCAATATTTAATGGTGTGTTGTAACACTTTGATTAGTTTAACTTGTTCAATTTTCTTTTTTTTTTGGTCACATAACCTCTTTAGGAGGGATGACATAGACACCATGTCAATTAAATATTACCCGAGAGTGACAGTTTGAGAACGAGAGAGGAAATATTTCAACTGCATACATTGAATCGTTACCAGATCAAAAGATCGTCTGAACACATTAAGTTCATGTGTCACAAAACCTTAATAATAAAAAAGTGTGGTGAAATCTTTCCGATCTTGTTTAATTATTGTATCTCCAGTGCAATGCTTTAAATATAAACACATTACCCATCACATTATCGTATTACATATGCAGGTGTGCGCTCCTGGATGGAAGAATGTCTGGAACGAGCCTCTCCAGAACACCAACCAAATGATCGGGGCGTGTTATAAATTAGATACATCTTTGCAATCAATCCGGTGTGATCGTCCCGACGCCCCACCATACGCCAATTTTACTTACGACAAACTACAGTTAGTATTTTATTTTGAAACCTTTTTTTTAAGCGAGTTCAGGTCGACACTTTTCGCATTTATATTATCTATTCGAACGACACGTTTATATTGCCATTTCGTTTAATAGGTACTGTTGGCCATTCTGGGCTATCAAAGACTACCTAACAGACGCCAAAACCAGCTATATCATATACACGTATGCCGAAGCCGGAATTTCTGCGACTTATTCACTGGTAAAGACATTTATTAATACGTCTGCCAACTTATTGCTTAGTTTGAGCTCTTTCTTTGTTTGAAGATTTTTAAGGTATTGTGTTTTCCAATCTTACAATCAAAATAAAATGTTTTTGTTTTAAATAAATAATCAGCCGTGTTTATACTTTGAATGTTAATAATACGTGTTCAGTCCATCTTGTTTTCATTACTTGTTTACCACTTACAGTATCTCAATACAATTTTATGCATTTACTCATCGTGCCTTTTTATTATACACACGCTTGCTCAAACATTACCATGGAATATATAACTGACACTGTTAATATAGTTGCTACTGTTTCTTTTATACTTTAAAATATTTATTTATCGTGTAAAGGATGGCCAAAACGAAGTAATCGGTGCTCCAGGAATCTACGTTTGGAGAGGTGCGTATTGTAAAACCACTTCCCCTTTCAAAGACTATAAATGTAATAGTAAGGACTATCCTTGAAACGTTTCTGAGAGTACAAACAATTGTTGGCCTCATTTCAAGTTGTCTTACAATGTGTGACCAACCAAACTTTAAATCTCGTAATTGGATTGCAATTTAAATGAATTTAGATTCCTATATTGCTCACATATTTAATTATATTGCTATCCTCTCTGTATGTATTTACACGTGTCTGTGAGTACTAATAGTGCGGCTTTCAAATGATTTAATCCCTAAATGCTTTGCATTTACAGTTCCGAGGGACGATATAGCTATAATTGCTGTTCATGTTTAAATGTATTGCATAGGTAATCGGCAACTTGCCTTTACTGTTTCATCGAGTAGCAACACTGCTCAGTTTGAATTTATACAACATTTTCGTTTAAATCTATTTCCACTCTGTCAACAGTACCTATACACTTTGAACAAATATGTTCAAATTCATTAAACTACTTATTTAAAATAAGAGTTCAAACAAAAAGAAAGTTAGCCATGTATATTTCAAAATGCTTAAAAGTAAGAGAAAATGTCACAAATATGTAGTATAAAATAATAATGCATTTCTTACAAAGAAACAGAGTTAAGAAGTATGTAATGTTTTGAAGTTTGTCATTAAATGCTTTATATTGATAAATGTAAACATTCAATTTTAAAAGCTCCAGTAAAAAATCAAAAATAAAATTTAAAAAAGAAAAAAAGTAGCCCGCAATAGGGCTCGAACCAGTGACCCCCGGGATCCTGAAGTAAAAACGATTTAGCCAACTGAGTATCCTGCCAAGAATACATAACATGCGTATTTTATACTTTATATAAGCAATCTTCGTAGTTTCAAAAATTTTAACGACGACAACAGAACTCTCCAAATATTTCAATCGTTTCGCGTTGCAAAGCTTTATAATTTTTAGGTTTTTAAATCGTCAAAAGATGCATATAATGGCTATATTAGACCATGACAAATGTTCAGTAATACTGTTTCCTCACAAGTATCATAACTAAACGGAAAATTTGCGAATCTGAAACAACTTTTTCAATTCTGTCAATTTACCAAACCGTGAAAAGATCCCTTTAAATTAATCGTTCTTTAAAATGATGTGTGTTTTGTGTGTACATCATTTTATGCTATATGTATGTTCATGACGATAAGCTTCGCATGCTTAAATGAAAATACACAATTATTAACTGTTCGGTTTAATCTTAAAATGATAAGACATAAGATGGTCCGGCCAGGAACAAGTTGAAACCACCAATCACGAAAATTTTATGTTTACAACGTCTTGTTGTGAACATTAATCATTTATTTTTTGCCTTGAACACTCAGAATAATTTTGATTAGTGGTTTTGTCACATGTGTCAGCTATTTCCTTAAAAATTCAAAATAATACAGTATTGTTTTTTTTTATTGTGGTGTTAAACAAATGAACATGTGCATGTCTACAGCAGAGAAATACTATCTTGGGTGTTTTTGTTTACCATAAATTTTAGCAAACCCACATTCTTACTGCTGCTATGAATACAGATTGACAATGCATTGTATCCTTTATGTTCAGAAAAATGGAACCATTACCGACTGTTGTGTAAGATAAAGAGATTAAGTACTTTGCAGAAACATATACTTAAACACTGATTGTATTGCTTCAGGAGGATTTAAGCTTGTACAATACAACAAAGTGTACCACTACAAATTAAATGAAACAAACGATACCACTTATTTAGGTAAGAGTTCTTCTAAATATTATTTGTAAAATCTGCCATTCTAGCAGGACATTATTAAATGTTAACTTTAATATCGGCATACTTGAAGTAACGTTTTAAATTTATTGCCGTATTTTATTTGCCAAAACTGGACAAAATCACGGTACTTTGTTATCGGGAGTTTCTGACAGATTTTCAACGAACACTTGTCGGAAGTTTCAATAGCGTTCGTCATGATATTTCAATATGCCTGAAATACGTTTTTACGTGCAAAATGTTTGACATACATGTATTTGATATTTGTAACAAACATCATGCTTGAATATTTAAGCAACGCATGCTGCAATTAAAAAAAATCAATAGGACAGCAGATAGTTGATATGTTTTAAATTATATACATGGTTAATATAATTATACTGCTTTTATTTCTCAAAATCTACATAATTCTGTGATATTTTCGTGACCAGTAACCATACAGTCGAGGTGTAAGCTTTGGTACTTAAGTTTTTGTTATTTCATTTATTATAAAGGTTTCGTCTTCCATACATCATTTGGATTTATTTTACCTTTCAACACATTTTGGGACATCCTTCAACTCGTATTATTAATGTTTTAGTTACATCAGTATTGAAATAATTCACAAACTTGCTTTTCAATTGACATTATTAGGCTATTCAGTCGCCACTGGATATTTTCTTGAGCCTCGGCGGGAAACGATAGCAGCTGGTGTTCCCAACCGTTATGACCCACTGGACGGCCATTTTGGACAGGTGCGTATGCAAAACAAAACTAGTTTATTTGCATCAAATATCCGAATTCATTTCCTAATCATTTGTTGCAAATATAATACACCTTCCTTTTTTCTTCTACTTAAGAAGAATTGACAATTACTACCGTGTAACATAAAAAACTCCACATATTATAACAATGTACTGTGATTCACCTTCAAGGGAGCTGTGTTTAGAAAGAGTGTATTAAAACTTTAAATTTGATAATTATTAGTCAAAAATTAGATTGCATTGTATTTTTTATCCGACCTATTGTAACGATTTGGTATACATAAAAACAAACATAATCACAAATTTATAATAAATTAAACTTTAAAAAAAATGTGTACAGTTTTAAGAATAAATAACCTGTTTCCATATATATTCTAAACATACTTTTAATAGTCAATGTATTTTGTCTTGTGTTGTTTGATAGTGTTCACAACGTTAAGCATCATTTTGAGTGATATCGCTAGTACAGGACGCTGTTTAATTTAAAACGTGAATACAAGTATTTTTTTATCGTACTGATATTATTTTACTCAAACAGCACATATATACTGGCTAACAGACACATTTCAGAAACAACAAGTTAAACATATGGTAAAAAATACCAAATATGGAATAGAAAGATATGACCAGAGAACAAAAAAAGAAAAGGAAGAAAAACCGAAGATAGTAATATTTTATGTTGTTAATTCCAAATCGTTTCAAACTCGTCTAGATTGATTTAATCCAAATTTTATTTAAAAAAAGTTAAAAAATAGGATAAAATAATGCAATTATGAAACTTTCTCAGCCATACTACTCGTGGAATGGCGATATTAAATGCTATAATCGTGTCGATAGCAGGTTTCATACGCCCGTTCAAAATAACGGTTGCTAATATGGGAACTCATTCGGCGTGCGGGAGACTCAAGTTATTTTGATTCATATAATCATCAAATTATGATTATTCTTTGACATGTTGTCACGTTTGTTTTAATTTTTAGCTCGGCTGTTTTCGGAAAAAAAACGTGGTATTGTCATAGCCAGCTCGTCGTGCCGTGTCCTCAACCTTAAAATTGTGATAACCTGAACTTTGGCCCTCAAATCAAAGTGCTTTCACCTACAACTTTGAAACTTCATATGAAGATGCACCTTGCTGAGTTCTACACATAACACCCATTTTTAGGTCACTAGGTCAAAGGTCAAGGTCACTGTGACCTCTTATATAAAACTTTAACATAGGCTCTAAAATCAAAGTGCTTCCACCGACAACTATGAAACATCATATGTAGATGCACCTTGATGAGTTCTACACGTCACATCCAGTTTTGGGTCACTAGGTCAAAGGTCAGGTTCACTGTTACCTCTAATATAAAACTTTAACATAAACCTTAACGTAAGGTCTGAAAACAAAGTGCTCCCACCAACATCTTTGAAACTTCATATGTAGATGCACCTTGATGAGTTCGACGCGCAACACCCATTTTTGGGTCACTAGGTCAAAGGTCAAGGTTACTGTAACCTCTAATATAAAACTTTTACATAGGCTCTTAAATCAAAGTACCTAAGCCTAAAACTTTGAAACTTCATATGTAAATGCACCTTGATAAGTTCAACACGCCACAACCATTTTAGGCCACTGGGTCAAAGGTGAAGGTCACATTTACCTAAAAACTAAATTCTTACAAACTTTCATATATTTAAAACTGCATCCGAGGCCGAGCGTTGGCCCCGTTATGCGGTGCTCTTGTTCGTATATTTGTGTCTTTTAGGTAGAGGTTGTGAAACACAATGGATCACAATTAACAAAGGTTGATATTTTGCGCTTTGGGATACCGCGAAAGGTACGTAGTCTTTGATTGCGTGTTTATTTGTTTAAATGCATTTTGCCGTGTTTACAAGTAATTTTGTCAAAAGTTTTCTGTCAAAGGCTATATTTGTTTATATCTGTGTTCTAGTTACTCATAGAATGTTCACGAAAAGAAACTGAAATTTATTTAAATGTTTTGATAGGGAGTTTAACAAACACATAGCTTTACACATATGGCGCTTGTTTGTTTTGTTGTGTAAAGCTATTTTGTTTTTTAAAGCGGTGATACGCAATGGTCTTTAAAGACCCAGGTTCGTTTTTTGAATGTCACATCATCTCTGTTTTGCACTAACTCCTGTAATTCAGCCAAAACAAAAATTTGAGGGAAAATGGCCACTGAGGAGACAATACCGATGCGCTAGAAAAACACTTTGTGCACAATCTGTTTAATTTTAATGAACATACCTTGACACAGGAGAAGACTGATTAAAGTATGCCTTTGCAAACTGTAATATTATTCCGTAATGTACAGTGTGCGGGTATACCGGTGGTCCCCGAGATATCTAGACATCAACGGGGAACGAAGTATGGGGCTGTATTGGCGGCAGTAGATATTGACAACAACGGAACACATGAGCTGCTTATTGGAGCCCCTTTGTACACGAGCAAATATCCAGATGAAGGACGGGTATACATCTATACATCAGGCGACAATGTAAAGAGATTTTGTTTCAGATATGCCTCTTTTAATAATATACTTTTATATCCACGAGGACATTTAAACTAAGTAAGCGAATACAAAAACGAGCTTTGTATCACTTTTAAGCCCCGCGATTAAGGCATATATAATACATGGTATATCTTAGTTAATATATTAAAAATCTGTCCTCAAACATGATCGTGTTATTTGCTTTATTTTATTATGTATATTGATTGTGTTAACGTGAATAAGTTCCCAAAGTTCCCAATTGTTACAAATACAGCATCAAGAAATGTGCGGACCGGTTGGGATTCTTTCGGGTGGGGCTAAGGAAGGCTTTGGTGATGGAGTTGCAAGGTTCGGCTCTGCAATTGCATCAATTGGCGACATTGACAGAGACAACTATACCGGTTGGTCTATTACATTTACAATATCTAAAGAACTTTCAGTTGTTTTCTCTTATCATATTGTGCACAAGAATGGCGAATGAGTATATATCTTATTTCCACCACTACTTTGTTTGACAGTTACGAAGCAAACGATAGTGCAACACAGTAAATGGTATGCCAAAGTCACGATCACATTCTTGACGATATTGCTGTGTCGTTCACGACGTTCAAACGAATACAATACCAGCATATAATATCATCGTAATCAGCATAAACACATGCGTATAATGTATTTTCAGATATTTACCAGTAAGAGTAAAGGAAACATTACATACGAAACATTTGGATGAGTTCAATACAAATATTTATGTAGCTTAACAATATGCACACGCGTCTAAGTCTGTGTATATTTGTATCGGTAAAGGTAGACATTTTACACTTTTATAGGCAAAATGATTTGTGAATTTGATTGTTATTATACATATATAACTGTTCATGTGCATAGTGTCATCAAATAATGCAATACATTATGTTTTTATTTGTTCAAATTGTATTTGTATTTGCTTGCAGTCTTGAAAAAAAATATTTTTGCAGACTTTGCAGTCGGTGCCCCTTACGAAGAAGATGGTAGAGGGGCTGTGTACATTTACATGGGCATTTCCAATTTCAAACTTCGGACATCAGGATATCCGGACATGTATTCCCAAAGACTTCCTGGTATTCCTGGTTTGGCAGAATGTTATTATAAGTTTTAAAAGAAACAGTCTCCAGAGGATAATATATTGTGTAGAGATTTATATGTATTTAAATAATTTAAAGATGTATTTAAAACAATGTCATCGCGGACAGCAGTCATGACAGTAATCCATTTTATGTTGAGTTTATTAAATCAACACTGTCCATATACTTTGTCTTTAGTTTAGTATTTCTTGATTTAAAAATACCATGCAATAAATTATAATAAATCACATGTAATACTAATGTTGACGATAATACATGAGTTGCAATTCGTGTGTGTAATCAGCAAGTATTATATCAAACGAATTATTTAAATGTAATATATCTTGCGATACACGAACATAAAACACTGACCCATCGTGCATCGCCGTGTTCATTTCAGGTAAGATGTTCGACTCTGGTATTCGTGGCTTTGGATGGAGTATTTATGGAGAGCACGACATCGATGAGAATTCCTTCCCAGGTACATGCCAATTACATAACTGTAATATATAGAGTTTTCTTTTGCGATATGCATGTGCAGTATCTCTTGTACACATTTGCACAACTTACCACAACACATAACCGTCCATCTTCAATTCGAATTTCATGCGATTAGGAATAACAGTTTATCTATTAGTTTATACACATTTTTGCTTCATTTCAATTACAATGCGCATTTTAGGAGCATGCATTCGTGAGCTGTACATGTAACATTCTTTTGACAGATTTTGCGGTCGGAGCTTACAGTTCAGATACTGTTGCAATATTCCGCTCGAGACCAATTGTTCATCTTAAAGTTAACATCTCCATCTCACCGTCCCCAATACCGCTCAATGCATCTTTGCTTCGTTGCTCAATGGACAAAACGAGACTTTGTACAGATGTCAATGTAACATTTTCTTACGAGAATATTGGATCTGGGAAAGGGACATTCAACGATTTACGTAAGTGTATCTGATTTAAAGACACTTTCATAAAGTTAATGTCACATTTTCCTACAAGAATATTAGGACGTGGGAAGAGACTTTCAACGATTTGCGTTAAGTTGGTTGGGTTTTGAAGCAAGTTGCAAGTACGTCGTACTGGTAATAGGTATTTTGGTACGAACATATTTGTTCTAAAGTATAGTTTTGTTACGTGCAACATTGTTGTAAGTCTTGCTGATCTTATTAAGCTTCATGTTTGGTACTGATGACAAATGACAACAAGAGACCCGATATTGCTTCATACAACATGAAAAACATGATTGCGTTGATGGGATTTTTGTTTAAAGTTACTATTGCATTTACAAAGATGTGTAACTGTAATTAATTTGTATTCCATATGTCACGTCGATTTAACTTGTTGTTTAGACAATACAAACTCAGATTTTATTTTAACATCTCCATTACGTTTGTACTGATAAAGCCTACAATTGTAAAGTTTGGACCGTAAAAAATAGTTGGAAAACGGTAAGCTCGAAAAATGTTGTATTATCGATGTGATGATATTAACAACATAAGTAGATAATTGTAAGATTTTGATTCATAAATACACATAGAGGTATGGGATAAAAATAAATGTACTTATTTAAGAAGTCAAAAGGGAAAAAAACCACCAGGAAGTTTGTAAAACTAATGATGACTTTAAATGCATAAGTAAAACATAACTGATTTGGTAAGCAAGAAAAAAGAAGAGTATTGTAAACATATCATTGTGCAAATTCGATGTAATCACTGATGATAAAGTGTGTAAATCGTTGTTGGGACCACTTTAATATTTAACCGAAAAAAGAAAGTCGAAAAACAATGTTACATATAGTTAAATAAAGAAGTAAAAATCGGGACAGGTAAAACAATTCTTAATATATAATAATTCCAAATAACGGTGTTCGAAGAAGCGGTTTTCAACTGTAACTTGTTTTCTATGATGTAACCCTGTTTCTAAGAATTCGTTTGATATTAACTACCTGTTACATGTCATTTATGTTAAAAACGATTGTTTTATATTTTCATATTTTTAAATATGCAATATAAGACCTGTATTTTTCAGTGATATCATGGTATCTTGAAGCCGATACATACTTGAGAAATAGGAGTGGCTATAGTCGCTTCATATTCCGAAATACAAACAGGGATTCTCTGGAGCAGAACATAACGTTGTCCGGAGCTGGCACGCATGTTCATACATCGTACATCCTGGATGTTATCGTAAGATTACTCTAATTAACGTTGTGCTTTGTTGTTTTCGCAATTGCACTGCCATTCTATAATTACACTCGTGATTTTAATTTTTGATTGGTTTGTCATTCACTATTTCGCTATGATGACAACATTAAGTTCAGACAAATAAGTAATTATTGAAACGTGTCGACAAATGTATGATAATACTCTTTTCATTAGATACACGTGGATCATACTTGTATGACTATTCGACACACTTAACATATTTTGATACATTTACATACAAAAAAGATGTCCACATAAAGGCATAGCAATTAACTTAACGCCATGTATCTCTTCTTTTACCAATTCTCTTTTGAAAAAAAAAAAACAACAATCCGTAATCACATTTCTTTGTATACGAGTTAAATTCGCACACATTTTTCCTCACAGGGAAATAACAACAACCCCGGACCGAAGGACGCTTGGACGAAAGTCATGATCGAAGGGACATACAAACTTCTGCCTCAAGTAGGGACAGACTTTAGTCTGCTCGACCCGATTTTGCGGAATGATACAAAAACTGTTGCCAAGGCAAGTCGTTTTTCCCTTATTTTTATGTTGTACAAATCATTGATAATTGTTTAAACTTGAAGGGCCGATTCAAAATAGTATTGTTTTCCCCGACCAATGATGTCTTTTTTCTACCATCTCTCGTATTTTGTTAATTCTTTACTACGCTTCAAATCTAGGCGGTTATTACAGTGTAACTAAACTACAAACACACACATTTAGTAAAATCGCTGGTACTTATTTCGATTAGCGAAGTTAACGCAGTTGTATGCGCCAAAAATGTGGAATTGTGTTTTTAGAATATTGAAGGCATGGTTGTCCATTTCGATTGTCTAATTAGCATTTAAAGGTTCTAATTTGGGTAAGCTCGGGAATATTTTTTTTCTTTCTTAAACATGCTGATTTCTAATACAAAATTAGCATATCGCCCCATTGGTGCAAAATGGTACCTGTGACATTGAATTTAAATGCCACATGGTACCTGTTTGCTCCATGGGGGCGAATGCATCTTATATCGACGCGTTCGCACGGACATCACTCTTTAAAAAAAATGCTTAACGAATCTTTTTACAAAAAATAACCTCGAAGCAAATATGTTTTAACTTATTAAACGGCTCAAACGCATGATCTACCAAATTGTGTCGAATGAATGAATATCGAGAACACTTGTGCATTTATTGAAATGGATATATGTCTGTGAAAAAATCTGGGCCCGTATTCGCCAACCCATTCTTAACCTTACAAAAATAGGCGTAGAACCATGCAAACTCTGTGCAGCGTTTGAAAATACACTGCATTCCACTGGTGAGTCTGTCATTAAGAACATGTTGTTTATGGAGAATGATGTAGATATAGGTCGTTCATGACAAGTTTGATTCAAAATTATAACACATCCTGCATATAACAAGTTCAAGAATATTCTTTATTTTTTTACTTAAGTCTATGAAATGAGTCTTAAGTCTTAGAATTGATTGACGAATAAGGACTCATTGCTATTGTTCATGCTCTCTAGGTGGAGTTCGACAAGAAATGTGAGACGCTTGACCAATGCAAATCCGATCTGGTACTCAGCGTCGAGATGGACCTCATTGGCGATGGACCCGACGTTAAAATTAACCGTTCGTCGGTCATTTTAGTAGGGGAAAGATACACTTTGGCGGTAATTTTTGCAATTGTTTTGTTGTTGTATATTGCTGCACAGTTAGGAAGAAAAATATGCTTATAATGGTTACTGAAACGTTGCATTCAAATAGCAGTATAAACTAAACCATCCCTGTCTTGTATTCGCCCATGCTTAATAACATTGTACATTTATTCCTGTCTAGGTAATTGGTCTGACAACACAAAATGTAATTAGCTGCATGATTATTTGTACAGTTATTACTCTCACTCTAATGAGTCTGTACCTAGATCAATATATGCAGAATAGTGAAATATACTTGTTAAAATCTAACACATCTTACGCCATGGAAAAGTTTATTGTACGTTTGTATAACACTAAGCTTGCAATGCTCAAATTCGATCAATAAATATTCTGTTACGTTCTGGCAATATAGTGTTCTATATCATTTCTTGCAATTTAATTCTGAAGCAGGTCACGCAAGTTTCATGTCATAACTTATGGCGTCAATGGGGGACATATGCCTATAGCATTTACCTGTTTTTGT
Source organism: Dreissena polymorpha (assembly GCF_020536995.1). Classification (NCBI taxonomy): domain Eukaryota; kingdom Metazoa; phylum Mollusca; class Bivalvia; order Myida; family Dreissenidae; genus Dreissena; species Dreissena polymorpha. The sequence continues at coordinate 49,404 of NW_026273423.1, read as the reverse complement.
ACTTACACTAATCATTCCAATCGGTGTTTTAGTTGCTTTTATGACAGCAAGTAAGGAGTTAAGATTTTAAACTGATAAAACTATTGAAATGTCTGGCAGTTGTCTTTGTTTCAGTTAGTTGAAACATATATTTTTAACGACAGGTCACTATAGATGTCAAGAACGTTCAAGACATATCATACAATGCTAATTTTACGAGCACAGTTACAGCTAATAAGAGAGGTGTCACTAAGTAAGTATTGAAAATGATACAATAGCATTGCTTAAAAACGCCTACACTGGATTTTTGCTAAGACATCCTTAAACGAAACATACAACACAAGCGGAAAGTGTCGGCCTTTATTAGCCTGTGCGAACCGCTTGATATATTGAAAACTTGATATATTACCACAATTGTTGAATGTTGGAAATTTTAAACTGTATATATGACGCACACTTTTGCATGTTTGAAGTGTTAAACTGGATATAGGACTCAAACTTTTACATGTTTGAAGTCTTATACTGTATATATAATGCATAAACTTGTACATGTTAAAAGTCTTAAACTGGATATATATTTAACCAACGTTTACATGTTTGAAGTGTAAAGCTGCATATATTACACCTACTTAAACTTGTTTTCTTACCAGTACCAATCAAGGGTCGGTATCGGCCGACTGCGAGTATCCACTTCTGAACTTTTCTTGGACTGATTTCAAATGCACCGCCAACAATAAACTCGACCGAAACGAGAACTTCAAGGTTTTCACGAGTTTTGACATCTCCAATGGGAAGCTCATACCGGAAAATGACATGAACCAAATGCTCACTTCACTTACGGTATATTTTTTATCTTACATTTTCATTTTGTTATCTCTATGGTCATTTGGTCTATATTAATAATTATCAATAATTCAGAGGAATCTTTAAGGGAACTATACACTTATATACACTACAAAGAACGCGTATGTTTTAACGCCTTATTTTAAAGATCCATTTGGTTTACATTTAAAATATATTTGTGAATTAAATATCATTTTTTTGCATTTCATCGGTGTATGAACTGTCAAGAAACTGGCATTAACGCTGATTGCATGTATTCAATAACTAGGCTTTATTTTTTCTGACAGTTCATACACCGATTAAATATTGAAAAATGCTATTCAAATTGTATTATTGCAACGTAATGTTTACACAAGCTGCACTTTGTTACAACTATAAGGGCCACAGCGGCTTTTTCACGTTGGCGTAATAATCTCATCAGCTTTGAACGGCACACACTTAACGTTCGTGCAAAACAATGCCATAATTTCATTGTTGATGAAGGAAAAGGACCTTTGTGAAAAGTCACCAAATACAATGACATCATTTGCCCACTTTTATAGATGAAAAAAGTAGTCTTGTCATATATACTTGATGATTTAATTTGCATACCTAGTGGATAAATCGATGAAAGAAATGGCACGTCATCAGATTAAGAATGCAGCGTTTATGTTATAATGCATCACGTTGAAATTATATTGTAATTACGTTTTTTTCTTTAATTAATTATATTACGCTTTGTTATAAATGACTTAACATTCAAACCGTGTCGAATATAATCTAAAGCTTATTGCGATCAGATTTATTACCATGAAATTACTGATCCCTTATCACATACGCACACAATTTGAAAAAAATGGATCGTGCTTTTAGAAAAGGGGGTTTAATGCAAAGCGTAAAGTGTCGTCCTAGTTTAGCACTTGCAGTCCGCACAGGCTACTCAGAGATAAGATTCTCCGCTTTCATGGTATTTTCGTCTAAAGAAAGTCTATTCTTAACAAAAATCCAATTTAGAAGCAAAGTGTCGTCCTGTGCGGACTTAAAAGGCTTATCTGGTGCGACACTTAACGCACAGGCAAAACCACATCTTTTCACAGAGCGCTGCCCATATACAAGATGTACCTAACAATTACTGAGTTTGCATTGTCATTATATGCACTGAAAGGCATATGACACATACACGTAGAGTAGTTCCAAAATAATTTGGCGCCTAGAACCTCAACCTTGTATGACTTTAGGAAGAGTATAATTAGGAAGAGTATCATTAAGAACATATTCAAACGGTATGGGTATTAAAGTAAAATTAATATGTAAACGTCTCTGTTTCAGGTGGATGTAGAAACGGCTCAGGAAAATGCAGACGTTAACACGAATAACAACAAATTCAACATAAAAATTGAAATCAGATTGAAATACGATATCTACATTCAAGCAGAGTGAGTAACCAAATCTTTTTATTTGAGCATATGTATATATAATTATTATGCATAAAAGAAAGAGGTCGATGAGCACAAACAAACTTTTTTCGCAAGTCTCAAAGCTGTGTTAATGCAACACGTACTTATAATTTCCCAATATATTGTTAGTTAATGCGTCTATTTATAAATACGTTTTAATACTTTATCATGTTATAGTATCAGTTGTAAAGGCAATCATGTAATTATTGTATGGTGTGCATTTAAGCTAAGGGATTATAGTTACGAAATTGTTTCCAACAAATGAAACATTTCTAAAGTTTTATTCTATTAATATGGTATTGATTTCGAAGGCAAGTTCGTAAAATACTTTTTACAAGGGTATTTATATATTATTTCAAAGATAGCAGCAACAAAAGTTTCAATTAAGTGATAGATGTACCTTAAATGCAATAAGATTAAATGAGACCGTTTTATCCAGTCAGCAACTGTCAGATCAGGAGCGATACAAAGCCGTCGAGAACAGTGACGACAGAAAGACGATCATCCATCAGTATTACATCACGAATTACGGTCCAAGCTACCTTCCAAAGACCTACGTCAACATCACAGTGCCCGTTAAAAAGGGCAACAACGAGATAGCGAAGATAACCGTAAGTTGACTAAATGATATGACTGTGAGAATACTGTACATTTCAGTAAATCACGTGACAGTTTAGAAAAGACATGTCAATTTTGAAACGTATATCGGAAGCAACACATTTGATACGAAATTAAACCGTTGATTTCAGTGGTGAATAGATTGATGCAAAGAAATCAGCATGTTTAGAAAAAAATCTGCAACAGGTTGTGTTTTGTATCACCATCATTTGACAAGCAGTGCTAAAACCGTTTTGACTTCACGTGGTGTAATCCACAATCATGCGGTAAAATCCAATGGTCTGTTTTTTATAGTTTGCACTTGATCTGTGACTATGGAATTCTCACAAATTCAAATATAAGATCGAAACACATTCGTCTGTTATTTACTTCAATATGCCCATTAGAAAGTTAAGTTAAATATACATGTACACGGGGATATACCGGTCAAACATAACACACACACACATTACAAACATTACATCCCTTTATCTAGAAGTATCGGCACTCCTTATTGTATCGTGACTTAAACGAAAACCCCTAAACAAGTGCTGGACAGTTAATGTATTTTTTCAATTTAATGAAGTTTTCATGTATTTACTGTTTGTTTACGAAAATTACGACCATCATTCTCATGTGTTCCGGTCTTAATTGAAAAGTAGGTAATGGTTACTCCAGGTTGAGGCTCTGATTTTTAAATTACGTAACATATTTTTTTAAATAACGTAACACATACTTGTTATAGTTTTTTTATCATTCAATTGTATGTTTATCAAATGTTTTATACGCCGCTTATTTGTAAAAAAAAATATACAAATAATTAAGGAACAACGGGAGCAAGAGCTTCAATTTTACATTGAGAATCTATTTATAGATCAAGCACTTGCGCATATTCACAAACCTTACAAAACAATCAGAAGAGCAGATATTAAGAGAAACTTTGTACACGATACAGGCTACTACAGATCTAGCTAAGTCTAGCCAGTATTTTTCCAAAACATGGCCGATTTAAATGCAGTTTTTGTTGGAATGTCCAAGAATACACATTTTGCTTTAGATTGACATATAAAACATGTGTGTTTTTTAATCTTTTCTTTTTAAATATGTAGATGTATTCATTAAAAGGGCCGATACTACTGATTTACATGCTAGATATTATTATGTAACAATACACGTTTTGGAAGTATGGCAATACTATGAAACAGTTCAACAATTAGATACCTTTGTTTACGTTAAACATTTGTTTGACAATATTCGGCTGCTTCATTTTAATTGCACACAAAACAAATAAAAATAGCCCATAAAACATGCTTGTTTTAGATAATGTCGCCGACATGTAACGTTAAAGGAAGCGAAGCACTCATTGGTACAACTCTTGCTCCAACAACGTCGATAAAAACTCCATTCGCAAATACGCCCGGCAACCCAGACATCCGTAAACAATTTCAAACTTATTTTTCTTAATTTTGTAATCACATCCTTGCTAAAGTCTTATACATTTTAAATACAATTAATGTTCTATGTGCAAACATTACAAACTTATTGTAAATTACTTCGTCTTTGCCGATTATCAGCACATATTTGCAGACATATTCTTAATTTAACACAGAATAACTTTAATTGATGTAGTACATTCAAATCCGTTGCTGATATACCGTTTGTTCTATTTAGTCCTAAGGTATTTTTAACGGGTCTCAAAGAACATTTATTTACTAATAATACAAAAAAAGAAGATAAATTTGCGTATTTTTATTAACAGATACTTGAAATCAAAGAATTACAAAAAATTGTTTAAGTAAATTGTATTAAAGAACCTTTTTCGCAAAAGCTTTACAATTTATTTTGCAGAAAGGAGAAGACGAGCAGTGAATGAACCCGTAGCCATGGCATCGACTGGTCAGAAACAAACTATGAAGAATATTGTACGGATTTTCAAATATTATATATTTTGTATCAGAAATTTCGTAATGACATTGTTATTTATCATTGTTCTTCATGTCATCTTAAGTTGTCTTCATTTGATTCATAAGCGATAATCGTAATACGGTGTTCGAATAAAACGATATCTGGTTCGAATAAATTCTAATAATTAAATAATGCATTATTATCTTCCAATAGTTTATATGTACAAACATATTGGAATTCATAAAAAAATTCCAATAAATGTAACATTCATATATATATATATTGTATAACATCTTTTATACAAACAACATATATTAAATACTGTTTATGCTTTATTACTTTTTCGTTTAAAGACATGTTTAGAGTTCAAATGTTTGGTATAAAATTTTGCATCTTTAACACAAACAGCATATATTAAATACTGTTGTTTTTTTTCTTTTCGTCGTTTAAAGACAAGTTTAGCGTCCGAATAATTGGTATAAACGTTTGCATCTTTTACACACACAGCATATAGTGAATACTGTGTATGCTTTATTAATTATTTGTTTTTAAGACGTGTTTGGAGTACGAATGCATCATTTTGGAGTGTCTGGTGATGAATTTGGATAAAAACGGTCAGACCATTGTCAATGTTACGATTGAAGTATTCGAAAAAGCGCTGGCAGCGGAAAAGGTAACCTCATTCGAAACAAAACAAATAACATGATTCAAGACAGATACGCTAAGGATAAACTCTAAAGCATTTGTTTAACGCAATAATTATTATATTTTTGTTTATGATATCGATTTTAAGAATAAATTTAAACAGAACTTACGTTTTGATGTCTTTCCAAAATGATATATGTAGCAAATTATCAAATATAACAACATTTAAAACTGAAATACAACGTATGTTAGAAATTACCTAATATTTGCTAAGTTTTTGCTATCCGTACTGCAAAAATGATAAGTTACTTTTGCAATTTATTTTTCAAAACACCGTAACAAATACAAGACGACAGAATATACGCAGTAACTTTCCCCAAAATTGTATATTGAACACGTTTTCTTGTTATGTATAATTATGTCATGCATTTGATGTACTCTATGATTTTCAAAAACACCACTACGAAGACACGATGACATGTTAAAAGTGTATCTGCTATGATCAGCTCTTTATCACTATTAAGCAATATTGAACAGTTTTATTGTCAAAGGTTCTCGTTATTGATAATTAGGGAATTTATGTGAAGTGCACTTTATAGACTAACACTTGATGCATATGATGTCCTTTATAAACGGTCATATCCTGTTAATTTTCAACCGTTCATGCTATTGATGAGTATGTTATTTATTTGATGTACTCTTTATCTAACCCATTGCAAACGTTACGTCCATGTAAAAATTGTCATGTCCACAGGTGGGCGCGTGGTCAAGTCACTGAAACACTATCAATATGTCATAAAACAAAAATTTTCATCTCTTTGACAAAATATTTTTTGATAAAATATACATAAATTCATATATATTATATCCGATTGTTTGTCAAAGTGATGAACAATGTTGTTTAATGACATATTGATAGTGTATCAGTGAATTGGCCTTTCACTTTTTTCCCTTATACAGGATTTCAGCGAGATTCGGTACACAACAAATGCGACTGTTACAGACCCGTAAGTGTGGTATGGTGGAAAAGTCGTACCAATGGAAAACACCGTATACGCTACGGTAAAATACAAGCAAAGCGAATTTGTACAAAGATGTTTAACTTATTACAACCATAAATTGATATTGGACAAAACTGTTTTAACTGTTGCTTCTTAACCATTTACTTATGTAACTGATATTTAAGTGTTTTCAAAAGTTTCAAACGCATTAGAATAAAATATGTATATAATCCAATTACGTCCTACGTCCTGGAATGTGAGAATGTGTATGTATGCCATTGTTTTATTATTGTTAAGTTGTAAAGATGTTAAGATGTAAAGTTATTCCTACCATAACTTGTTATTGGAAAAAACTTTGAAAACTTTTGCGTCTTAAAAATTTACATCTATAACTGATATTTAAGTGTTTTCAAACGCTTCAAACACATAAGAATACTTTTTTTGCGTGCGCATGGATTGCTTATAAAATGTTTATAAAATCAATTATGTACTATGCCCTGGAATATGAGAATGTGTATGCATGCCATTGTTTTATTCAGAAATGGACCACCTTTGTCATTGATGCCGAGTCGGTTAAGAACGAAGTAAACATATGGATCATCATTGGTGCAGTATTAGGAGCTGTTGTGCTTTTAATCATCGTTGGAATAATACTATGGAGGGTTTGTATTACATATCATTTTATCTATGGGCGTAACATCATTTGAGAATACTGGATAATGGAATATTGAAAGGTTTATGTAACAACTCATTTTATCTAGGTACGTATCATCGTTAGAATAATACTATGGAAGGTTTGTATTTCAAATCATTTTATCTAGGGACATATCATCATTAAAATATTATTAAGGAAGGTTTGTATTACAAATCATTTTATCTAGAAACGTATCATCATTGGAATAATACTATTGAAGGTTTGTATTACAAATCGTTTTATCTAGGGACGTATCATCATTAGAATAATACTATGAAAGGTTTTATTACAAATTATTCTATCTATAGACGTATCATCATTGGAATAATACTATGGAATGTTTGTATTAGAAATCATTTAATCTAGGGACGAATCATCGTTGGATTAATACTATAGACGGTTTGTATCACACTATTTTTATCTATAGATGTCAACGGATACCAGGATTAGTATCCGTATATCCTTATGTTGTATGCGGATTGTACACGGATAATCGTATAGATCGGTAATATTGGCAAGCATACATGTATGCATATACTCAACACATCGTTCGTTTAAAGTGCATTTGATTAAAATGTATTGTTTTAGATAAAGAAGAAATAGTTTCATCATTTCAACTAATATTCATATTTGCTTACAAGAAACCCGTAAAAGGACCGAATTCAGTCTCTCGTGTACATAGTTGTATATTGTATGATGATATCGTAAATACCATTTATTACCCTAAGATTAAAATACATACAAGATTAACAGTAATTTAAGTACTAGTTATATGTCGATGGTTAGACAATGCAATTTTTGTGATGATCTCATCAAAATGAATTTGCATTCCATAATCTTTTTCTTTAAAGGCTTTTCCGAATGTTATAAAAAATCGACACATACGAATCAGTAACCGTTTAAGGTGATTTGACATCTTACATATTTTACGGTACATGTGTTTAACGCTTTTAAAAATTCTGTTCATAATACTTATAGTGTGGATTCTTCAAGAGAAGCCAAAAGTACGACCAAGTCAAGAAATGGAAGCAAGATAGCATCACCAATCGCATGAGCATTCGTATGTCCCAGGCGAACAAGCAGAGCTACTCTCCTATAGAGGAAACAACTTCCAATAATGGATCAGAGAAGAAAACAGAATAATGAATTAGAGTTCTTTTATAGAGGAAACAACTGCTAATGAATCAAAGAAGCAAACAGAATAATGTCGCAGAGTTTTGTTTGTTGCTTGTCCCAGTTAAGTGTCATTTTAGTAAAAGACATTTAGCAATAAGAGGGCTTGACATTTATTAACGAAAGCATTTTTACAATCCTTTAGAGAAAAACAACTGCCAATGAATCAGAGAAGAAAACAGAACAATGATGTAGATCTATTTTTGGAGCATAATTGGTTGTGTGTCATTGGCTTTATGGACATTTTAGTATGATAGAGCATTTTATAGTTTTTTGTCATATACATTTTGGTATAAGAATGTTTTCTATTTAGTTACGAATGTTCTTTGAATTTAAATAAGTATTCCATGATTTAATATGAGTAAGTTGATGCAATTGTATGAAGTTATTCTTTTTACATCTTCTGACACTGCTTAAGTATATTTACATGTAACATAAGTGTATGCACATTCTTGTTATTATGATATTTTGGACTTGTAGCACGCCTATTGTTTTAGATAATCTTACTAAATTTTTTTGTAATTATCTTTCATATTTTATTGCGTTGTTTAATATTGCTTTTGATACGGGCTGTTTTATACAACAGTGTTTGCCATTTGCAATTTATAATTGTAAATATTTTGTGATAAGTCATTTTTATTCTCTTGTCTTCATCGTGTGGGTGCAAAACATACAATGTGGCCACGAGTTCCTTAAACATATTTGGAATTGCTTATGGTATATGTTCTTATTTAGTTTACGTTTGCTTTCGAGCTAAATAAGACATTCAACTATAAAAAATGTACCGTTAACAAGCGGCGGGTTGGCAGTTGGTTAAAAACACAATTCGGTCGAGACCTTTAGTGCATTATTTTGCAAGACTTATCTGTGCTAGGATGCGACAAAAAGTAAACTTCGTTAATTTCGTTGCCGGATGGTTGTAAAAATCTCGAAAACAAATCTGCACGAAGCTAAAAAATGCATCATTAAGCAAAGTAGCTTTTCTTAAAAGAGAACGCGCGTTATCTTATATTTTTTTGCATTTCAAGACATATATGTATTCGCACTTACAATAAATTTCTGGTACGACGCTTGTATGAAAACTTTCGTTTGAAGGCAGACTCTCTCAAACGAAAATCAGGTCATGGCGGCGGAAAGTGTGGTCCCTGAATACCCTGCTCGGTCTGCACAGGGTAATCTGGTTCGACACTTTATATACATGCATATAGCCCGGTATTCTCAGATTGCGGCAGTTATTACAGCAATGATATATGAGTTGGGTATAAGTATGCTTTTCTTATATCGTACACTGAGGGACAATTATACTCGGGGAAATAAATGTTAATAACATTAATAATTTATTATTAATAGCATGTGTATCGCTTCAAATTGCATGCTATCTGCATAGTCTTCAAGAATAACAGTAAACTTAATTATATTTTGAAACTTCCATGTTAATGAACATTCCGTACAGTAATGTTGAATACCGTTTGAATGTGACAGATATTTGTGTATATAATGGACATTCCGTTGGGTCCAAATATGTGTATCAGACAGTAGTCGGTTGAGTGTATAATATGTATCGTTTAATTTGTAACCACAAACATTAGTATATAGTTGTACACATTTGACTGATGTGAAGCAAGCTGTATATTAAGGTGTGTTTTGAACATAATTTTTCCCGTTTATTATTTTTTCCTTGTGAATAGGTATGTGTGGTCGAAGGCATCCCACTCTACAACGCACATAGTTAACAAGCAATATACGCAATTATAACACATTATAAACAATCACATAAAAACATTTGCATTTCAATATGAACATAATTTTGAAATGGTTGAATTTTGGGTCCAGTGTTGGTCACTCCTCGAATGAGCTGTGCATATTGCATTAGATCGATAAGAAAAAATTGTAATTGAAGTTCGAAAATATCGACCAAAACGTGTACGTCTCAAAACACGTGGTATACATGGTTATACGCACAATAAGGTGAACACTGTTCAATCGGCAGTAACAGTTGTTTCGGTGAAATAATGTACATTGAACATGACAGCAATTTTCGTGTCAATAAATGAAACCGTGTTTTCCTTGAACGAAAAAGTTCAGTGAGACTAGTATTATGTGTTTTTTGTTGTCAAGGTATTGTTTTGTAAATACACTGTTATTGATCTGCTATGTTAATGTTTGTGCAATTCGTCACATGTTATATTTATATCATTTTCAGTTTATCAGCATTTCAGTATGTGAATGCCCGAAATAATGAAGCACACTCATCGAACAATACTTTACGAACAAGTTGCAAATAACAAAAATTAAATTTAAGCTGCCTTTAATTTGAAATGTATTATGTGTTATGTTTGTTCTAGGTATTATTATGTAAAGACTCTGTTTGTAAACCATATGTTAAGCATAGTTATTGTTCTTTTCTGTTACTGATTGTACAATTTGTAATATGCCATCTATTATTTTTAGTGTTTGAGATTTTTTGCATTTGTTTGCCCGCAATAATGAAGCATAATAACAAAAAATTCACACATATTTTGTATAATATTATTTTCAAACCAGTTTTAGGCTTATAAAAAGTCATAGATTTAGACAAATCTTAATTAATGGACAAAACACTACGAACAAGTAACAAATAACATTCCTGTTATTTTATCATTATTGTGCGTTATGTGTTGTCTAAGTTTAATTATGTAGAGGCACTGTTTGTTAACTTTATTTTTAACATGGCTTTTGTTTTGCTCTTGTACTGTTTGTGCGATTGAAGCATGTCATATTTATATCCTTTGCAGTGTATCAGCTTTTCTGTATATAATAATAAAGGAATAATAATTAAAATAACCTGGACTCATATTTTGTATACGATTATTTTACAATCAGTTAAGCCAACTACAACAAGTCATAGATTTAGGCAAGTCTTAATTCAGGAAAACAAATAACGAACAAATATCAAATGAAATAAAAGAAATTTAAGCGGCCTGAAATTTAAACAAGATTTGCTCTGCTAGCATGCTGTATTTCTATATAAATACATATATGCATTGTTTAACATTATTAAAAGACATGACGTCGAGTACATATTACACGAAGTAGACATGAACTGATGATCGGTTCTAATTTTTGCGTATAAAACACTCAGCATCCACCCATTCTACAGCATTGAAAAGAAATTTAACATTTAAAAGAAATGTATAACTTCCAAGCCCTTTTGACCCCATTAACGAGTTGTGTTTGTTGCCCTTCCATGTCGGAACACCAGGGAAGGACGACGGTGACCCGGTCCCTTCCATATCGGAATACCAGGGAAGGCCGACGGTGACCCGGTCAGAAATGCGGGGGAAGGCCGACGGTAACCCGGTCAGAAGTGCGTGCGCTGGCGGCTTTTGATGTAACGTTGTAGGACATGAAGAACTTGCATCTTATTTATAACTACCGCCCACTTCAAGTTTTGCATGATCGGAACAACATAAAGACCTTGCATTTAATTTATTACGACCACTCCAAGTTTTGCATGATCGGAACAACATAAAGACCTTGCATCTAATGTAAGGTCAATCTTAGCGGAACTGTAATAACAACAGGGCAAAGTGTCGATTTAAGATACTGCAGGCTCCATTACGTACACATATAAAATCATAAACATTTATTTCAACTATCATACCTGTTCATTTATGTTTAGGGCTTTTGTAAGTTTATAGTGTAGTATAACCCCTGAAAAGTGTGATTATGTTTTATGAGCTTCGTTATTAGAATATTGAGACTATATATAAGACTAAAATATTGTTTGAACAGGCGAAATATACATTTAATTTATATTATTGCATAAACTCTATCTATAATGCCCTCTGGTGGGGTGCAGAAACATGGCAAAATGAGGGCTTGAACGGAAGAAATAGTGCATTAACAAGGCGATTCACGTGCCGTTCAAGCCCTGTTATGTGTTTTTCATATCCATAATCTGGTCCACACGCAGTTACTTCTCTTCTCCAGCCTTCGACGACTTTCCAAGCATAAATGGGGAACTGAATAAGCACCAGTTTCCTCATGCATGCAGGGATAATGGCAATGCCTATTTCAATCCACTTTACAACTTATACCATCTGCACTCTCTTGACAACAGCTTTATTGTATTGGCAACGTCAATGAAGTTAAGGTTATTTACTCAACACTTTCAAAAGACTATGCTGTAAATTTAAGTGATTATGTACCTTCAACGATCCTGCTGTAAATTCCAAAATAATTCCTCATTTCTTAATTTGCGCGGCTGCATTTCAACTTTGCATTAATCCACTGTTTAAACACATTTAAATCGTAAACTGCCTATCCGAAGGTAAAGCCTCGTCATTTCGGATGATGACCGAGTGAGGCATATGTAAAACACAACCTTGAACTGTATTGAAATAATCGAATTAATTTGTCGATGTCGAATGAACAAAACATTGTTTTCAATGTTATTTTAATTTATTTTGGTATGTGTGATTGGTTTATGCAAAAATAGCGAAAATACACATTTTCTCGGACATGATCATCTGCGGGCGCTCTCAAAATCCGTTCCTGCCCTCGTGCTGCGCACATGGGCAGGGACGGATTTTCGAGCGCCCGCAGATGATCATGCCCTCGAAAACGTGTATTATCCCTATAATCCTAGACAACAATTCAATCCAAACCGTCGTAACTTTGAACACTGAAGTTTGCAAAATTTACAAACACGAAGATTTGCATCAGGGCAGGACAATACTTTCTATGCTTTTTAAATTATTTAAAAGACATTCAAGTAACCGATCGGGTAAATCACAACGCGTGACGTTTGTCTTGATACTTGAAAGTGAAAATAGTCTACTAACAGTGGTTTTAGTAAGTTGATTTTCTGCAAGAGGCATTTGTAATGAGAAAGACATTGTGCAAACATTCTTTATAGCTTCATCATAGTTATATAATTGCTTTAGAATGCGTTTAAACGCGTGTGTTACATTTTCGCTTATGTTCGCGATTGTGTTTCCTTGCGAATTCATATTTAGCGCGAATATTTGTGTCCATTAAAATATAATGCTACCTTAATTCGCTAAGTTCATCACATAATATATGTTATAATTGTATGGTGTTTCATAAGCCAACAGTGTTGTGTTTATCAAGAGTGTCATTTCAAGGTTCCTTGGTGAAATTCGGTATGAAACTGGTAAATAAACGTGAGCGATAAGATACACGTAACATTTCTAAACATGAAGAAATCAGCTGCGCCAGTTGAAGTATTTTTAAATAGAATGATTAGCTTCAGGGCTGATAACATTTACAAGTGTATATACGCATGTATGTGTGTTCTGGAATATACTTCCTGTTTATAACAGATAAAACTTTGTTTTGTTTTAATTTTAAAGCATGTTAATTCAAATGTCGCCAATATAAACTTGATCCGGTCGGTTTTGAAAACAAATTTGTGTATTTATATTTAAGAGATTAATATTGTTTTTAGTTCATTTAAAATAAAACGGTTTTTGAACAAAACTTGCGTATTTGCGGATAACGAGTGAAATCACTGGAATTTTGCTAATTATAAATAATTTCCATTATAATCCTATTACAACTATAAACGTGAAACAATCGTGCAAAAAACCAGCAAGCAATAATGGTTGGAATAACGCTGAACTGGTGTGCCTAAAGGTGCTGGAGTGCTTGGTTAATATATTGCCATAATGTCGAACTGGAAAAAGTTGGTATTGCCAGAGGAGTATCAGGCTCACAGTTTGGATATGCACTCGGAATGCTGAGGCCTAGCGGGGCGCCGTTTTATAGTAACACACTCGTGTAAGTGTTTAGATTACTTCTACACATATATTTGTGTTTTGTAATATATACGATTGTTACAAATAAGTAATTTATCTGTCACTACATGAATTTCAAACATGTATTGATAAGTTCTCCTCCTCCTCCTCCTCCTAATCCTGCTCCTCCTCCCCGTCCTTCTCCCCTTCCACCTCCCCCTCCACCTTCTCATCCTCCTTTTACTGCTGCTCCTCCTCCTCTTCCTCCTCCTCCGTCTCCTTCAACCAATCTTCTTCCTCCTTCTCTTCCTACTACTACTACTGCTACTGCTTCTGATACTGCTAATTCTACTGCTGCTACTACTACTACTACTACTTACACTACTTCTA
>NW_026273423.1:0-30000 GCF_020536995.1 Dreissena polymorpha | reverse complement strand
CAAGTATATGCCAACGTCCAATTGGACTGTATTCAATTGCATAGGTTATACTTGTGTCTTTAAATCTACCAAAGTACATACAAATCTTAATCCAATATTTTACATGCAAACCTCGAGCACAGTGTTTTGGCGAAACTTAATCGAACAAACGGAAAAGTTTCGTACAATGACCTATTTAGTGGCATGCTTTCGAACAATTCAGTTTGTTATCAAACCAGCCGGTCCCAAAAGTACTAGTTAGAATTTAGTGATTGTTGTAAAATGGTGAATCTAGATTCTGTGCCACCACATATTAATTGCTATACTTAAAAATAAAAATCATGAGAACAACAACAAAATGTTTATTGATAATACTGCTCTGTAAACGATCTAAGCAATTTACTGAAAGTAAATATACATGACCAGAACTTATGAGTGGAAGGTATTAGCTGGAAATATTTTCTTACAATCGAAATTTTGAATTCTTTGAAAGTACTTTTAAATATACATTGGGCATTTACTTGAACTATTTACTTGCACCATTTTCTAATGATATTTTTTACGGTTGATTTTAGAATATTAACTAAATATAGTTTCTTAAAATATTGGTCCCAATTGATATACATGATACATTCTTAATATTACTATGTATAAATACTGATTTTTTGTCTGAAATATTTGCTTAAAAACAATCGTGTATTAAAATTTTCAAACCGCAACAGGGAAACATATTAACGTATAAGGAATATATGAACCGGGTAAATATTTTCTTGAACACATTTTAGATTGCTCGTCGGAAGCCCAAATATGACGGTCAATAATATCACAGCCCACGGGGAAGTAAGCGCGTGTGAAAATCTCAACGTGAAGAACATAGTGTGCACAAAATTGAACGTAACCGACGGGGCAGTGGGGTCAAGCAAATGTGGTAAGTAACACTGAGTAAACGGATAATCCCCAAGTTATTATAGAGTAAATACGGTAGGTCACGCAGAAGAAAATCAACGGATACTCCCCAAGTTGTTATAGAGTAAATGAGGTAGGTCACGCTGGAAAAAATCAACGGCTACTTCTCAAGGTATTATAGAGTAAATGCGGTAAGACACGCTGGAGAAAATCAACGGCTACTCCCCAAAGTTATTATAGAGTAAATGAGGTAGGTCACGCTGGAAAAAATCAACGGCTAATTCCCAAGTTGTTATAGAGTAAATGCGATAGGTTACGCGTTCCTAAATCAACGGCTACTCCCGAATAGTTTTTCATGCCGCGCCGGTTGTTCACAACGTTAACGGCCAGTTTAAAAGCGATGTTATTTTCAACCATACTCAAATTATTTGAGCATAAAATTGGTAAACAATTAACACATATGTTAGAGACTTCATAATCAAGTCACATAAATAGCTGTCTCCCCAAGTTATTATCGGAATAAATCTCCGTAAACACTATCAGTAGATAATGTTTTGTCACCACCAGCTGTCGTTCATTATGAAAAACACGTGACTAATTGTTTCTACAATATAGGATAGTAACTTTAAACAATAATTGATGGCACTTCATTGTGTTTCTCTCATTTCGATGAAAGTCTGTCCTTTAACGTATTAAGGTCTGTTATCGATATAATACAATCGGATTTAATGCAGATTTGAAATGACCTGAACTTTGGACAATTCAAACAAAGTTGTCCATACAATTTCAAACGGCAGTTTGATATTTTATAAATGACATATCGGTAAGCATTTACATAATTTTATGTAGCGTTAAGCAATATAAGAAATAAACAAGTACATACATTCCAAAAGGGAGCAATAAGAACCAAGAATGTAACATATTTTCACAATGTAGATGTATACAATGATAAGAATGGAATCTGCAGTCTTAAGTTTTAACTTCGGACGTAATGAAGTGTGATGTATTTTTGCAGGGTATGTTGTCCATATTATTTGACGTTAGTTTCATTTAATGTTAAACAATTATTGGTGTGCCTTAATACACAATTAAGGACATCTGCTTGTTTGTATGAAGCTGCAATGACTGCTGATTGCTCATAATGTATCTGTTTACTTGTTATACTTGTTATATCTTTTTGCGTTTTATTACTTAAATTTTTACAAATGCTGTTAGTTGATTATGATTATGTTGTGATGAGAGTAGCTGATGATCGCCATTCATTACAGACCATCTTCGAGGGACAGACAAAAGTAAAACAATTTGTGAAACAGACAGTAGACTAGGAGCCACCATTGCCATCAATAAGAACTACCGCGAACAAACTGTAAACTACATTCCACTGGTGACGGTACGTTTTGTTCTAATATTACGTTTAATGCTTTAAGTTTCAGGAATGTGTTAACCCTACATGACCTGTATGGGAATGTATTGATCAAAAATAAAATATCATATCCATATCGTTAATATTTTCTATCAACTGACATTATTTCATTTTCTTCTGCAAATGTGTATTGATGCCCTTTATAAGGATTGATGGGGTTGATGCATGGTTACCAAATATAGGTCAAAAGCCTTCACGGACAATAGCCTCCGTACCATGGTCACGCAGAAACATCGGAGGACGTTACCCGAGGGTTAAGCCCGCCTGAGTGACAGACAAGTCAGAGCGGTGGAAAATTCGGTTCAGTCTTTGATTATAAGAATTTGAATATCGTTGTTCAAAATTGCCCGAGTCTGTGAAATCGCTGCGAATAATGAACTGAGATGATAAGCCCGAACGCGTTTTTAAAAAGCACATTTTTACTCTTTAAGGTTAAGCATTTGTTTGAATATGAACGTTTCACATACTTCCACTGATCCACACATCGAAAGTTTTACCACCTTTAATAAAAAAAAACACAATGTTTGATTATACCTTGCGGATTTCTTGCTATTTGATAAAAAAGGCTCTCGTTTACTGTAAATCAAACATGCATTTAGATGAAACATTACAAGATTAATCAGTCTCAGATACTTGAATAATAATTTAGAAACGTCCTCAACAACACGTGTTGAAGTCAAATTTTGTATTTCATAACGTTTTTGATAGGATCATTATTAGGTTAAATGTGGAATTAGCTATTGTTGAAATAAACATTCTGACCAATTTTTACTAAGCTGGATTCATTAATAATGTGTCTTCTTAAATAACGACAATGTTGTTACAAGATTCGGTCTAGTGTTACCTTATATTACTTAGATTCAAACTTGAGCTATAGATGTTTAATATAAACATGCTGTTTAAGTGTATATGACCTATTCCATTCTCTCAGTATTTTATGGCGTGCTGTAACCGTTTGATTAGTTTAACTTGTTTAACTTTTTTGGAGGATGACAGTTTGAGTTCATAGGGGGAAATATTTCAATTGCATACATTTAATCGTTACTAGATCAAACGATCGTCTGAACACATTAAGATCATGTGTCAATGAATCTAAATATTTAAAGTGTGAACTCTTTCTGATCTTTGTTAATTATTTTATCTCGTATGCGATACTTTAAATTTAAACACAGAGCACATAATATTATCCTAAACATAACATTTTCTATACAGGTGTGCGCTCCAGGATGGAAGAATGTCTATTTCGAATCGAGCCAAAATACCAATCAAATGATCGGGGCATGTTACAAATTGAATCCATCTTTGCAATCAATCCAGTGTGATCGTACCGACAACCCACCATACGCCACTTTTACTTACGACAAACTGCTGTTAGTATTTTAGTTTGAAACCTTTTTATTTTAGCGAATTCAGGTCGAACTTTTTCGCATTTATATCATCTTTGCGAACGACACGTATATATTGCCATTTCATTCAATAGGTACTGTTGGCCATTCTGGGCGGGTCAAAACCACCAAACAGACGCCAAAACCAACTATTTCATATACACGTATGCCGAAGCCGGAATTTCTGCGACTTATTCACTGGTAAAGACATTTATTAATACGTCTGCCAACTTATTGCGTGGTTTGAGCTCTTTCTTTGTTTGAAGATTTTTAAGGTATTGTGTTTTCCAATCTTACAACCAAAATAAAATGTTTTTGTTTAAAATAAATAATCAGCCGTGTTTATACTTTGTTTTCATTATTTGTTTACCACTTAAAGTATCTCAATACAATTTCATGCATTTACTCATCGTGGCTTTTTATTATACACACGCTCGCTTAAACATTACCATGGAATATATAACTGACGCTGTTAATATAGTTGCTACTGTTTCTTTTAAACTTTAAAATATGTATTTATCGTGAAAAGGATGGCCGAAACGAAGTAATCGGTGCCCCTGGAACCTACTTTTGGAGAGGTGCGTATTTATTTACCACCTACCCTTTACAAGACTTTGAATTTAATAGTAAGGGCTATCCTTGAAACGGTTTTATTTCTGAGAGGCAAACAATTGTTGGCATCATTTCAACTTGTCTTACAATCTGTGACTAACCAAAGTTTAACTCTCTGATTAATTGGATTGCACTTAAAATTAGTTTAGATTCCTATATTGCTCACATATTTCAATTATATTGCTATCCTGTTTATATGTATTTACACGTGTCTGTTTTGTGATTAATAATGGTGCGGCTTTCAACTGATTTAATCCCTTAATTTTTGCATTTACCGTTCCGAGGGACGATATAGCTATAATTGTTGTTCATGTTTTAAACTTTTGTTGTATGGCCTGTCCTGTATGGCATTGGCAATCGGCAACTTGCCTTAACTGTTTCATCTAGTAGCAACACTGCTCACTTTGATTTTATACAACATTTTCGTTTAAATCCACACCCACTCTGTCCACAGTTAACATCCATTTTGAATAAAATATGTTCAAATTTATTAAACTTCTTAATAGTTAAAACAAACCATATTAAGAAAGCAAGCCATGTTTAGTTCAAAATGCTTTAAAATAAGAGAAAATGTCACATATATGTAGTATACAATATTAATACATTTCTTACAAAGAAACAGAGGTAAGAATTATGTAATTATTTTTATATTTGTTTAACTATACGCATACCATTTTGTGATCACTAAGTATTACCTCTTCCATGTGACATTCGCATAAATTATGTTCACGAAATATGGGTATTTCTTGTTTATTTAAATTACCCGTTCTTTAAAATGATTTGTGTTGTGTGTATACATCAGTTTATTTTATATGTATGTTAATGACGAGCTTCACATGCTTAAATCAAAATAAGAAATTATGTTCTGTTCGGTTTGATCTTAAAATGATAAGACATTATATGGTCCGACCAGGAATAAGTTTAAACTACTAATCACGAGTTTGTTTCTTTAACAAACACAACGTCTTGTTGTAAACATTAATCATTTAGTGTGTATAGCCAAAACAAATGTCAAAGACACAGAATGGCTTGCTTAGTGCTGTAATTGAACACTCAAAATAATTGTGTTCAGTGGTTTTGTCACATTTTTAGTTGTTTCCTTAGAAATTCAAAATTCTTTAGAAATTTAATTTAGAAATTCTTCTTTTTATTGCGGTGGTATACATATGATTATGTGCATGTCTACAACGCTATAATACTATTTCTTTCTTAGGTATTTTGTTTACCGTTTAGTTAACCCATATGCTTTCTGCTATCACTATAGATTCACGACGCATCGTATGCTTTATGTTCAGAAAAATTGAACCATAACCGACTGTGATGTAAGACAAGCAGATTAAGTACTTCGCATAAACATAAACGGAAATATTGATTGTATCGCTTCAGGAGGATTCAAGCTTGCACAATACAACAAAGTGTACAATTATAAATTTGAAGAAACAAACGACACCACGTATTTAGGTAAGAGTTCTTCTTAATATTATTTGTAAAATCTGTCATTATTGCAGGAAATTATTAAATGTTACTTTAGATGTCAGAATACTTGAAGTTACGTTTTACAATTTCTTGCCGTGTTTTATATGCCAAATGGTTCAAAGCACGGGGCTTAGTTATCCAGAGTATCTGACATGATTTCTTGTCGGGAGTTTCAAAAGCATTCCTCAGGAAACTTAAATATGACTGAAATACGTTATTAAGTGCAAAATGTGTGATATACAGGTATGGGATATTTGTAACGAACAACATGCTTGAGTTCAATAAACGCATGATGCAATTTAAACAAATCAATAATGAAGCAGATATTTGACATTTGTTTTTAATTACACACCTTTGAATTAAATAGTTATATTGTTTTTATTTGTCGAAATCTACATAATATTGTGACATTTTGTGGCGCGTTCACATACAGTCGAGGCGAAGCTTTGGTACTTAAGTATTTTCAGTTATATAAAGGTTTCGTCTTTCAGAAAACATTTGTATTTATTTTACATATTAAAATACATTTTTGGACATCAATCAGCTCGTATAAGAAATGATAAAGTTACATAAGTATTAAAATATATAACCAACATGCTTTCAATTTGACATTATTAGGCTATTCAGTCGCCACTGGTTATTTTCTTGCGCCTAAACGGGAAACGATAGCAGCTGGTGTTCCCAACCGCTATGATTTACAGGACGGCCATTTTGGACAGGTGCGTATACAAAGCGAAACTAGTTTATTTAAATCAAATATTCGAATTCATTTCCTAATAAATTGTTGTCAATACACTAAACTTTTTTTCTTCTTCTATAGAAGAATATAACATAATTATCGTATTGCATAAAACACTCCACATATTATAAACAATATACTGTGTTTCACAATCAAGGGAGCTGTTTTTAGAAAGATTTAAAGTAAACTCTAAATTTGATAACTTTTTGTCAAAATACTATGTTAAATGTATTTGTTATATGATCTATTGTAACGATTTGATAAAATACACACATACAGAATCACAAATTTATAATAAAGAAAACTTAATTATTTTAGTTAATACTATTTCAAGAAGAAATAACCCTGTTTTCCAAATATATTTTGAACATTCACTTAACATTCAATATCCATGGTCTTGTGTTGTTTAAAACTGTTCACAACGTCAACAAAAGTTTCTTTTTGAGTGATATCGCTATTACAGAACGCTGTTTAATTTTAAACTTGAAAACAAGTTTGTTTTCTTACCGATATTCTTTTACGCTCAGTTGAATTATCCGAAGGGATATTAAATAATTATAACTCTCTGATTATACTCCTTTAATTGACGTTTCGGCATAATGCCTTTATCAAAACAATGGAAATAATATGTTAACTACACTTTTACGTCTTTTGACTGCACAATTTAAATAACAAAGAAAAATGTTTTTAAACGTCAAATGACGTTGTACATGATGACGTCATAAATGGCGTTATATAAAATGGCGC
Organism: Dreissena polymorpha; assembly: GCF_020536995.1. Taxonomy (NCBI): domain Eukaryota; kingdom Metazoa; phylum Mollusca; class Bivalvia; order Myida; family Dreissenidae; genus Dreissena; species Dreissena polymorpha. The sequence continues at coordinate 22,733 of NW_026273423.1, read as the reverse complement.
CAAAAAATGTAAAAATTCGCCAAAAATGAAATGACGTTAAACACTTACGTATTGTGTCTTAATATTTTGTTAAATGTGTGCTTTATTTATTTAAGAAATTGATATTTTACAATAAAACAATCATCATCATATGTAATTATAATCTACCTAAACTTATTATCATAAATTAAATAGGGTAAACTTATTTAATGACTAATTATTTCAATCCATATCTATGTAAAATATTATTTAAATTGTGCAGTCAAAAGACGTAAAAATGTAGTTAATATATTATTTCCATTGTTTTGATAAAGGCATTATGCCGAAACGTCAATTAAAGGAGTATAATCAGAGAGATATTCTTTTAATCCAATAAGCATATATGCTGGCTAACAGATACAGTTCAGAAACAACAAGTAAAAATATGGGCCAAAATACCAAATATAGAATTGATAGGTATGACCAGAGAATACAAAAGAAAAGGAAGAGAAACTGAAGAAAACCATAATTGTGTTCTTTATTCTAAATCGTATTAAAATCGTCTAGAATGATTTTATCCAAATGTTAATAAAAAGAAGTTTAAAAAATGGGATAAAATAATGCAATGATGAAGCTTTTCTTAGAAATACCACAAGTAGAATGGCGATATTAAATGATGTAATCGTGTCGATAGCAGTTTTTATACGCCTGTTCAAAATAACGGGGGTTAATATGGGAACTCATGCGGCCTGCGGGAGATAAACACATTTAAAATCCGATAATCATAAAACTTGATGATAATGTTGGGGTAAATATCTCGATCAAGGTCGATAACCAGCCGGATTACCTTACACACGCAAGATTTATGGCCATTACCCGGTCTGCATTTAAACAAAAAACGCTTAAATTGGATCGTCATGAAACATGCATTTTGTGTGAGGTTGATATATCGAACTTTTTACTTCTTTCTAGGCCGATAACCAGGAAGATCTTCTGAAGCACTTATGAATTACGGCAGTTGAATTATCACATTTTAAGAAATCATTTTATCCGCGCCTAAACTCAAGTTACTGTACTCATATCACCATCAAACTGTGCCACTTGTACAAGCGATTATTTTTGACATTTTGGCAGTTTTGCTTAAATTGTGCGTTTTTGTTTGTTTTTCAGGTAGAGGTTGTGAGACAAGATGGCTCAGAATTAACGAAGGTGGATATTTTACGGTTTGGACTATCGCGAACCGTACGTAATCTTTGTTTGCGTGTTTGTTTATATTTTAAGATTTGTTTTGCTGTATTTAAAAGTAATTAAACCAGACGTGTTCCACGGTGTAGATGTATATCGGGGGCCTTTCTGTCAAAATGCTGCCTTTTGTATATTCTTGGCTGTCTCTCTGTCATAAACAAGAAAAACGATGATCGTAATTCACAAAACAGGTCAGAAAATCTACAATTAAACCCGTTAACACATTGTGCATAAAAAGAGGTTGTCCATGAGTTGAAGCATATATCTAGCTACAGGTTCACAGTATTCCGCAGGTCCAAACATTTATCATAAACTCTATCGAAGAATGATGTAGAAGGTGGTGGAACAATCGCAATATATGCCACGTGCCACAACAAAAGATAAAGACAAGCATTTTATTCAAGATCAATACAGAGTACATAATCTAACAAATAATGTGAATAAATACAATTATTGTGAATAAAACAGTGGTCAGTTTGTTTAGGTAAGGTTCTGAACAAAAAAGCAAATATTGATTCAAATACAGTGTACAGACTACGTAACATACACATGGAGAGTGATGTACATGTATTACACGTTAACAGATTGTCTGATATCTAGTGCATATGCTATATAGTTTGCAACATTTTTAAGAACAGATGCGTTAACAGATTAAAGAATTGAATTTATATACTGAAGTCTAACGTAATATTTTATATAAAGGAATCTTCTCCTCATAGTAATCTAACATGGACAAATACATATAAAATAGTACACGTCTTCTAGATCGCGACTACCACAAAACAAACAGTATCTTTTTTTTCTTGGTATATTACTAGAGCCATAATGGCCCGTATGAATTCTTAATGAGTGTGCACAAAAGTTAGTTTTATAATGAGCGTAATCTGTTAAAACTGGACTACGCAGTAATAATCCTTGCCATTATTGAATACAGTTGCATATAACCCGCTCCTTAAATATGAAAGGAAAAGAACTACATACATTTACTGGGTTTAAAAATACCCCAGAAAACCCAAAATCATCTAGAAGTTTCTTAGCACAGGGCACCCAGTTAGAGTGACCTAGTTTACAATCTTCTAAAGCTCTAAGATACAAAGATGAAATAATTATATTATCGCTCTGCGAAATCTTACTCCAATACGATATGATCCTCGTATACCTGGATATATATAAAGGGTATCGCCCCAAGTCGCCGTATACTCCTACATATGCAGTTGATTTCCTTACATTAAGTATTGCTTTTCAAAATTTTAAATGCACACGTTCAATATCTTTTGTCTTGGTAAAACCCAAAACTTCGGACGCATAATTAAGTGTAGAACCTACAAAAGCATCGAATAATTCACAACACGACTTTGGAATGAAAGGATACTATTTTAAATTATGTAACAAAATATTAAGAGCTTTTAAAGATTTACCAATTATGAACTCATGATTTTTAGCAAAATTCCCAGTATATTTTAAAACGCAGCCGAGATAATCAAATTCATCAACAATTTCTATTGGTTCGTTTTTATACGACCATCGCTTGTCCTCACGTAGCGCACCACGTTTTCTGAATTCCATAAATTTAGTTTTTGAACTATTGACTTCTAAACTCCACTTTTCGCAATAAATTTCTAAATTATTTAAGTGTGCTTGTAATTCTTGGGGCGTTTTGCCTAAAATCACGATATCATCTGCAAAAAGAAAACCAGCAAAACAATAGCATAGAGCTCAATACCAGCATTTGCATTATTTTGTGAGAACAAGTCCTCTAAAAATAGACACACTAGCAAAGGGGAGACAATCCTTCCTTGTCTTAAGCCGACAGAATATTCGAAGTATTCAGAAAGACTATTACAATGCTTAACACGTGATTTGACATGTGAATGCATATTTTTAATAATACGCAAAACTTTACCACGTATAATTTATACCAAAGTGCATTTCGATATATACTGTCAAAGCATTTTTTTAAGATCAATAAATGTTACATATAGCCGTTTGTGGTTATTCAAATAATGTTGGACAACAGACAATAAGGAAAATATGGCATCCGTAGTGGACAAACCTTTACGAAAACCAAACTGTGCATCGGGAATGAGGTTATATTCTTCACAAATTGACGTAGTAATATAGAAGTAAATAACTTTGAAAAACAACTTAATAAAGTGATACCTCTGTAGTTTGCAACAGAACAACGATCATCTTTTTTGAACAGTGGAATAATAATTCCATCTGCCCAACTTTCCGGAAAACACCGGACACTAATATCGCATTTAATATTTTACAAATATATGGCGAGAGAATATCACTACATTCAATGAAATACTCATTTAGTAAACAGTCTTTACCTATGCCTTATTTCGGTTTAATCTTTTGATTGCTTTTTTAACTTCATCAACCGATATAGGAACATCTAATGCGTCATTATAATCGGCATCTGCATTAAAATCGTGGTTCGTACAAAAAGTTTCTACAGTTTCGTCGGACAACAGAAAAATATCTTGTTCTAAGTCTGAAAAGAATCTATACAAATCGTCCAAACATATAGCGGCATCTACATGATCCTATTTCTTTTTGGTAAAATATTTCCAAAAATCCCTAGGTTAGCACTTTTTTAAATTTTCGATATCCTTTAATATGTTTGACTCCATTTTTGTACGCGATATCAATTGCTTATAACGACTTTTACAATCACACAAATAGTCTCGAGAAACAGGCGTTATACGCTTAATTAAAATACGTAAAGATTCTTCATATTTAAGTGTGGCTTGTAAACAATATCTCTCGAACCATTCTGCATGCTTAGCAACTGACAACGATGCAAAATAACTGTTATTACGATTTGTAAAAGATTTTGCAAACAGTGGTTCAGCAACGTCGTTCAAGAGACCGGAAAACTGATCTTCAACGTCATTTATACAAGATGAGTCAATACTTTATGTCACATTGTCTAATTGTTTAGTAATCGACAATAAGCCATTGTAAAAATCATCCTTTAAATCCGCATTCCATCTATAATTGGTTTCAACATATTCGTGTTTTGACAATAGGTTAATATTACATTCTACCACGGCACGTGACTTGTTTTCTATATACAAAGAAGAAAAACTACTGTTGGTTATTACCCCGATATACCAACGGTTGTTTAAAGTAACGTCACTTTGATTGTCCGCGCACATTTTATGAATGAAGACGACGTCATTTGATTGTAATTGTTGTGGTGACGTCACGTTTTCGCGAAAAAAGTGGAGGACGTTCGGTTAATATAATTCTAATTTATAACCTTTATATCGCGGATAACTTATTAATTAAGTAATAATTCGTTCCGATGCTTGTTATCAAACCACTCGGGCTACGCCCTAGTGGTTTAATGCCTACGCATCGGAACTCCATACCGTTGGTTATTACCGCAATAACCAACGGTTACCCGTGGATTATTTCTTAATTTGACAGCAAAATGCAATGGTGCGTGATCGCTCCACTGGTTAAAATTTAACGCCGCAAAATCAGTGATCGGAGTTAAGTGACATTCACGTGCTAGTAAATGATCAATAGTGGAAGTACCGTTACGTTACGCAAATGTGAATGAACCTTTGTTACAGGCATCAAATAGCCTGCTCTTAACAAATCGCATATCCAAAGATATACATAGATCAACCTATTAACAACCAAACGTATTACATGTTTTTTCATTGAGGCCCTGCTTAGAAAATTAACACGAATGTAATTTTCACAATCAAGAAAATCAACACATTGGTCAAACACTATAAAATCGTGTGTTTGGCCAACTCTGGCATTTAAATCACCTATAATAAAAACCGGGCCCTCAATATTATAAATGTTTATATCATTTTCTAAAGAATCGAACAAATCAACGTCAATAATGTTGTATGCTGGTGACCCCTCAGGCCGAATATAATCACCACACAAGTAAATATCTTTTTCAAAGTGATAGAAATGTTTACAGAGTTTTGGCCAAATAATGGAATCGTATTCATGACTTAATATTTATACACCAATTTTACTTCGATCGTGTATATATAAAGCAAAACATCCGCTATTTCTTTTTGCATTTCTTTGTTGTAACTTACGAAAAAAATAATTGGAACTATACAAGGAAGATTCATGTCACGGGTTTCTGAAGCCCATGTCTCATACAAGAAAATAATATCGTGGCTTGATATAAGTTCTGAAAAATCAGGAACGTCCATTTTCTGACCGGTAAGCCCATTTTCATTCCAGCTAAGGATACGCACACCATTTCCCTGGAAGCCCTAGTCCCTTATCGGACGACCGTCGATGTATATCGTGTCGAAGGATATCCAGGCCTTCTTCCCTTGCTCTTTTGTTGCTTTTATCTGGGGTACAAACGTTCTCCTTTTCTCTGCTATCTTCTAAGGGTACTGTTCATTTACAGAGAAACGAGTCCCCTTCAACGTTTTCGCCTTCTTACGTCGTACTCTCTGTCCTTAAACTCATGAAACTTCGCCACAATGCTTCTTGGGTTTCGATTCCGGCTGGTACCCATTCTGTGAACTCTTTCGAGCACTATTTGATTAACATAATCCTTCGCAATCTGCATCTTCTCGACAAGAAAGGCTTTTAGTTTAGAGTATGTTTCGATGTTTGTTTCTGTGTCTGATTCTTCAATATTTGCAAAAACAAAATTACTTCTTATTGACTGTGATTGAATATATACTACTTCGTCCTTTAATGATTTCTTATCAGCTTCTAGGGAGGATACCTTGTCATACATTTTATTTTGTGAAAACTCAAAACTATCTACCTTTTCCTCTACTGATTTTAGTCTTTCATCTGTTAAAGTACTGCGATCTTTAACAATAGTCTACAGCCTCTTAAGGTCCTTTTCAAATGTACTTAATTTAGCTTTTATTTCGTTAAGACTCTTTAGTTTCTGATCTATTTTATCCAGCCTACCGATCTTTTGCAGACACAACAACAAATCTCTGCTTGTTGGATCCTACGTGGTAGAGCGACTACCAGATGATTGTCCCGAGCCTGAACCTTTCTCCATCTCAGCAACCGAGTCAAGTCCAAAAGCACAATCGTCCTCACTTAGATTTGGGAACAGCACAGAGTGAACTTGACTCAACACATCGCTTACACAGAAACCTCCGGCCGGGCATCCATCAAACGCTGCCCGTTTTCGGCTTATCACTTCACTATCACTAAAACTATCGCTAACTCCTTTCTTTCTTTTATCTTTTTGTTTAGTTTTACCCATAACACTGTATCTTATCAGATAGTCTTATATACTTCGTAGTATGTATCACACACACGACACAAATATTGTATTTCTTTTATATTCCGAAAGCGTCAAAAAACACAACCTAACCCGCCATTGACTACGTGACCCAACCCCAAGCGAAAGTAGGCATTTTTTAAGTAAAATTGATAAAAATTACTATATAGCCTACATTGAATGTAAAGATTTGATCATAAAGATGATATCAATAACACTATATATTTGAAATATTACGGAAAAGCTATGTTAAAAAGTCATCAAAGAAGCATATATGCACGATTGTTCCACCACCCTCGTCATCATTCCATCTGCGATAGAGTTTGTGATAAGTGTTTGGACATGCGGAATACTGTGAACCTGTAGCTGGATATATTTTTTAACTCATGGACCACATCTTTGTATGCACACATGTGTTTACGGGTTTTAATTTTAGATTTTCTGAGCTGTTTTGGGAACGTCGATCATCGTTTTTCTTGTTTATGACTGAGAGACAGCCAAGCATGAACAGAGGGGAAGCATGTTGACAGAAAGGCAACCGATATGCATCTACACCATGTTTTCAGTCAAAGGCTTTAGTTTGTGTTTATCTGTTTGCTAGTTCCTAAAAATAATTCACGAAAAGAAACTGAAATGTATCTATATGCAATGATTGGGAGTTTAACAAACACATCGCTTTACACACGTGGCAGTCGTTTCGTTGTCCAAAACGAGTTCTTTTGTAACATGTGCTTTACAGCAGTATTTAAAGACCCAGTTCCGTCATTCAAATTTGGTATTAGCTGTTTCTTGCACTAACTCCTGTAACTCAGCAAACACGTCTTTTTAGGGAAATAACCACTAAGGAGAGAAAACCGATGCGCTCGAAAACCGATCTTTGCCCATAATCCGTTGAGTTTAAATAAACATACTTTGATGAAGGAAAAGGTTGATTTAACAATGCCTTTGCAAACGGTACGTACCTGAATGTTTTCAGTGTGTGGGTATACCGGTAGTCACCGAGGTATCTAAAAATCAACGGGGAACAAAATATGGGGCGGTAGTGGCTGCAGTAGATATTGACAACAACGGAACCCATGAGCTGCTTATCGGAGCCCCGTTGTACACGAGCAAATATGCAGATGAGGGACGAGTCTACATCTATACATCAGGCGATAATGTAAAGATATTTGTGTTCAGTAATGCCCCTTTTAATAATGTACTTTTGTATCCACTATGACAATTGAACCAAGTCTGTGCTTACAGTAGGCGAATACACAAACAAGCGTTGCATCGCTTAAAATTAAGCCCCGAGATTAAGGAATATACAATACATGGTATATCTTAGTTAAAAATATACGAAATCTGTTCCCAAACATAGTACCTATTTTTATGGTATTCGTTTTCTTTCTTTTATTATGTATCAATACTGGTGTGCAGATAATTATATAATAAAATATTATCATCTAACGTTGTTTATTGAGTTTGTTAACGTTAATAAGTTCCCAAGTGTTTCATTTCAGCATCAAGAAATGTGCGGACCGGTAGGGATTCTTTCGGGTGGGTCCATGAAGGAAGGCTTTGGTGATGGAGTTGCAAGGTTCGGTTCTGCAATTGCATCAATTGGTGACATTGACAGAGACAACTATACCGGTTGGTCTATGACATTTACAATATCTAAAGAACTTTCAGTTGCTACCTCTTATGATAGTGTGCACAAGAATGGCGAATGAGTATATATCATTTGCTTTTTATTTCCACCACTACTTTGTTTGACATTTACGAAGCAAACAATAGTGCAACACAGCAAATGGTATGCCGAAGTCACGATCACATTCTTAAAGATATTGCTGTGTCGTTCACGACGTTCACAAGAGTACAATACCAGCATATAATATCATCGTAATCAGCATAAACACATGCGTATCATGTATTGTAGATATTTTCCCGTAAGAGTAAAGGAAACATGACATACGAAACATTTGGATGAGTTCAATACATATATTTATGAAGCTTAACAATATGCACAAGCGGCTAAATCTGTGTATATTTATATCGGTAAAGGTAGACATTTAACACTTTTATAATCAAAATGATTTGTGAATTTGATTGTTATAATACATATATAACTGTTTATGTGCATAGTTTCTTCAAATAATGCATGACATTATGTTTTTATTTGTTTAAATTGTCTATACATTTGCTTGCAGTCTTGAAATAATTTATTTTTGCAGACTTTGCAGTCGGTGCCCCTTACGAAGAAGATGGTAGAGGGGCTGTGTACATTTACATGGGCATTTCCAATTTCAAACTTCGGACATCAGGATTTCCGGACATGTATTCCCAAAGACTTCCTGGTAAGAAAGAAACACTCTTCAGAGAATAATATATTGTGTTGAGATTTATATGTATTTAAATCATTTTAAGATGTATTTAAAACAATGTCATTGCGGACAGCGGTCATTACAGTAATCCATTTTATGTTGAGTTTAGTAAATCAACACTGTCCATATACGGTCTTTTTACTTAAGTATTTCTCGATTTAAAAATACCATGCAATAAATCATAATTAATCACATGTAATCCTAATGTTGACGATAATACATGAGTTGCAATTCGTGTGTGTAATCAACAAGTATTATATCTAACGAATTATTTAAATGTAATATATCTTGCGATACACGACCATAAAATACTGATCCATCGTGCATCGCTGTGTTCATTTTCAGGAAAGATGTTCGACTCTGGTATTCGTGGCTTTGGATGGAGTATTTATGGAGATCACGACATCGATGAGAATTCCTTCCCAGGTACATGCTAATTACATAACTGTAATATATAGAGTTTTCTTTTGCGATATGCATATGCAGTATCTCTTGTAAACATTTGCACAACTTACCACAACACATAACCGTCCATCTTCAATTCGAATTTATTGAAGGGATAACAGTTTATCTATTATTTAATACACGTTTTTGCTACATTCAAATTACAATGCGCATTTTAGGAGCATGCATTCGTGAACAGTACATGTAACATTCTTTTGACAGATTTTGCGGTTGGAGCTTACAGTTCAGATACGGTTGCAATATTCCGCTCGAGACCGATTGTTCATCTGAAAGTTAATACCTCCATCTCACCGTCTCCAATACCGCTCAATGCATCTTTGCTTCGTTGCTCGATGGACAGAACCAGACTTTGTACAGAAGTCAATGTAACATTTTCTTACGAGAATATTGGATCTGGGAAAGGGACCTTCAAAAATTTACGTAAGTGTATCTGATTTAAAAACACTTTCATAAAGGTAATGTCACATTTTCCTACAACAATATTAGAACGTGGGAAGAGAACTCTCAACGATTTGCGTTAGTTTGGTTGTGTTTTGAAGCAAGTTGCAAGTACGTCGTACTGGCTTAATAGGTAATTTGGTACGAACATATTTGTTCTAAAGTTAAAGTTTCGTTACGTGCAAGATTGTTGTAAGTCTTGCTGATCTTATTAAGCTTCATGTTTGGTACTGAATAATGCCAACAAGAGACCCGATATTGCTTCATTTAACATGAAAACCATGATTGCGTTGATGGGATTTTTGGTTAAAGTTACTATTGCATTTAAAAAGATGTGTAGCTGTAATTAATTTGTATTCCATATTTCACTTCGATTTAACTTGCTGTTTAGACAATGCAAATTCAGTTTTTATTTTAACATCTCCATTACGTTTGTACTGATAAAGCCCGCAATTGTAAAGTTTGGACCGTAAAAAATAGTTTGAAAACGGTAAGCTCGAAAATGATGTATTATCGATGTGATGATATTAACAACATAAGTAGATAATTGTAAGATTGTGATTCATAAATACACATGGAGGTATGGGATAATAATGAATGTACTAAGAAGTCAAAAGGAAAAAAAACACCAGGAAGTCTGAAAAATTAATGATGACTTTAAATGCATAAGTAAAATATAACTGATTTGGTAAGCCAAAAAAAGAAGAGTATTGTAAACATATCATTGTGCGAATTCGATGTAATCACCGATGATAAAGTGTGTAAATCGTTGTTGGGACCACTATAATATTTAACCGAAAAAAGAAATTCGAAAAACAATTTTACATATAGTTAAATTAAGAAGTAAAAAGTCGGGACAGGTAAAACAATTCTTAATAGATAACAATTCGAAATAACGGTGTTCGAAGTAGCGGTTTTCAACTGTAACTTGTTTTCTATGATGTAACCCTGTTTCTAAGAATTCGTTTGATATTAACTACCTGTAACATGCCATTTATGTTTTAAACGATTGTTTTATAGTTTCATATTTTTAAATATGCAATATACGACCTGCATTTTTTAGTGATATTATGGTATCTTGAAGCCGATACATACTTGAGAAATAGCAGTGGCTATAGTCGCTTCATATTCCGAAATACAAACAGGGATTCTCTGGAGCAGAACATAACGTTGTCCGGAGCTGGCACGCATTTTCATACATCGTACATTCTGGATGTTATTGTAAGATTATTCTTATTAACGTTGTGCTTTGTTGTTTTCGCAACTGCAATGCAATTCTATAATAACACTCATGATTTTAAATTTTGATTGGTTTGTCATTCACTATTTCGCTATGATGACAACATTAAGTTCAGACAAATAAGTAATTATTGAAACGTGTCGACACATGTATGATAATACTCTTTTCATTAGATACACGTGGATCATACTTGTATGACTATTAGACACACTAACATGTTTTGATACATTTACATACAAAAATGATGTCCACATAAAGGCAAAGCACTTAATTTAACGTCATTTATCTCTTCTTTTACCAATTCTCTTTTGAAAAAAACAACATTACGTAATCACATTTCTTTGTATACGAGTTAAATTCACAAACAGATTTCATCACAGAGAAATAACAACAATCCCGAACCGAAGGACGCTTGGACGAAAGTCATGATCGAAGGGACATACAAACTTCTGCCTCAAGTAGGGGCAGACTTTAGTCTGCTCAACCCGATTTTGCGGAATGATACAAAAATTGTTGCCAAGGCAAGTCGTTTTTCCCTTATTTTTTATGTGTACAAATCATTGATAATGTTTAAACTTGAAGGGTCGTTTCAAAACAGCTTTGTTTTCCCCGACCTATGATGTCTTTTTTCCACCATCTCTCGTATTTTGTTAATTCTTTACTACGCTTTAAATCTAGGCGGTTATTACAGTGTAACTTAACTACAAACACACACATTTAATAAAATCGCTGGTACTTATTTCGATTAGCGAAGTTAACGCAGTTGTATGCGCGAAAAATGTGGAATTGTGTTTTTAGAATATTAAAGGCATGGTTGTCCATTTCGATTGTCTAATTATCATTTAAAGGTTCTAATTTGGGTAAGCTCGAGAATTTTTTTTTTTTTTTTTCTTTAACATGCCGATTTCTAATACAAAATTAGCATATTGCCCCATTGGTGCAAAATGGTACCTGTGACATTTAAATTAAATGCCACATGGTACCTGTGCTTCATGAGGGCGAATGCAACTTATATCGACGCGTTCGCACGTACATCACTCTTGAACAAAAAATGCTTAACGAATCTTTTTACAAAAAATAGCTTCGAAGCAAATACTTATTAACTTATTAAACGGCTCAAACTCATGATCTACCAAATTGTGTCGAATGAATGAATATCGAGAACACTTGTGCATTTATTGAAATGGATATATGTCTGTGAAGAAATCTGGGCCCGTATTCGCCAACCCATTCTTAGCCTAACAAAAATAGGCGTAGGACCATGCAAACTCTGTGCAGCGTTTGCAAATATACTGCATTCCACTGGTGAGTCTGTCATGTTATTTATGGAGAATGATGTAGATATATGTCGTTCATGTCAAGTTTGATTCAAAATTATAGCACATCCTGCATATAACAAGTTCAAGAATATTCTTTATTTTTTTTACTTAAGTCTATGAAATGAGTCTTAAGTCTTAGAATTGGTTGACGAATAAGGGCCCATAGCTATTGTTCATGCTCTCTAGGTGGAGTTCGACAAGAAATGTGAGACGCTTGACCAATGCAAATCCGATCTGGTACTCAGCGTCGAGATGGACCTCATTGGCGATGGACCCGACGTTAAAATTAACCGTTCCTCGGTCATTTTAGCAGGGGAAAGAGACACTTTGGCGGTAATTTTTGCAATTGTTTTGTTGTTGTATATTGTCGCACAGTTAGGAAGAAAAATATGCTAATACTGGTTACTGAAACGTTGCATTCAAATAACAGTATGTACTAAACCATCCCTGTCTTGTATTCGCCCATGCTTAATAACATTGTACATTTATTCCTGTCTATGTAATTGGTCTGACAACACAAAATGTAATTAGCTGAATGATTATTTGTACAGTTAACACTCTCACTCTAATGATTCTGTACCTAGATCAATATATACATAGTACTGATATATAGTTGTTAAAATCTAACACATCTCACACCATGGAAAAGTTTATTGTACGTTTGTATAACAATAAGCTTGCAATGCTCAAATTCGATAAATAAATATTCTGTTACGTTCTGGTAATATAGTGTTATATATCATTTGTTGCAATTTAATTCTGAAGCAGGACACGCAAGTTTCATTTCATACCTGATGGCATCCCTTGGGGACATATACCTATAGCATTTACCTGTTTTTGTACTTACAATAATCAGTTCCCATCGGTGTTTAAGTTGCTTTTATTACAGCAAGTAAGGAGTTAAGATTTTAAACTGATAAAACTAGTGAAATGTTTGGCAATTGCCTTTGTTTCAGTTAGTTGAAACATATGTTTTTACGACAGGTCACTATAGATGTCAAGAACGTTCAAGACATATCATACAATGCTAATTTTACGAGCACAGTTACAGCTAATAAGAGAGGTGCCACTACGTAAGTATTGAAAATGACACAATAGCATTGCTTAAAAACGCCTACATTGGATTTTTGATAAGACATCCTTAAACGAAACGTACAACACAAGCGGCAAGTGTGGGCCCTTATAAGCCTGTGCGGACCGCACATGCTAATCTCGGACGACATTGAACATTTACCTCAGTTTTCACCGGACGCGGCTCATTTAAATTGTAAAACTGGATTAATGAAAACAACTTTCAAGTGCTTGAAGTGTTTAACTGCATATATTACACCAATGTTTGAATGTTGGAAGTTTCAAACTGTATATATGCCACCAACCTTAACATAATTGAAGTCTTAAACGGATATATTTCACCAACATGTACATGTTTTAAATGTTTAACTTGATATATTACCCCGTGTTTTGAATGTTGGAAGGTTCAAACTGTATATATAACACCAACGTTTACATGTTGAAGTCGTAAACTATATATATAATACACACACTTTTACTTGTTTATAGTCTTAAACTGGATATATTTTACCAACTTGTACATGTTTGAAGTGTCAAACTGCTTATAGTACACCTACTTAACTTGTTTTTTTGCCAGTACCAATCAAGGGTCCGTATCGGCCGACTGCGAGTATCCACTTCTGGACTTTTCTCGCACTGATTTTAATTGCACCGCAAACAATAAGCTAGACCGAAACGAGAACTTCAAGGTTTTCACGAGTTTCGACATCTCCATGGGGAAGCTCATTCCGGAGAATGACATGAACAAAATGATCACTTCACTGATGGTATTAATATTTGTATCTTACATCTTTAGTTTGTTATCTCTATGGTTATTTGGTCTTTATTAATAATTAGCAATTATTCAGAGGAATCTTTATGGGAACTTTACACTTATATACGCTACAAAGAACGCGTATTTTGTAAACGTTTTTTTAAAGATCCATTTGGTTTACATTTAAAATATATTTGTGAATTAAATATCATTTTTCTGCATTTCATCGGTGAATGGACTGTTTGGAAACTGACATTAAGGCTGATTGCATGTATATATTAACTAGGCTTTCTTTTTTTGACAGTTCATACACCGATTAAATATTGATAAATGCTATTTAAATTGTATTATTGCAACGTAATGTGTGCAAAAGCTGCACTTTGTTTATAACTATAATGGCCACAGCGGCTTTAACACGTTGGAGTATAAATCTCATTAGCATTTAACGGCACAAAGTTAACGTTCGTGCAAAACAATTGCGTTATTTCATTGTTGATGAAGGAAAAGGACCTTTGTGAAAATTCACCAAATACAATGAAGTCACTTGCCCACTTTAATTGATGAAAAAGTATTCTGGTCATACATACTTTATGATTTAATTTGCATACCTTTGGGATAAATCGATGAAAGAAATTGCACTTGATCAGATTAAGAATGCAGCATTAATTTATGTTAGAATGCATCACGTTGAAATAATATTGTAATTACGTTTTTTATTTTAATTAATTATCTTACGCTTTTCATGTCCCTCAATCTTTAGTGGGGACATATTGTTTTTGCCCTGTCTGTTTGTTTGTTGGTTTGCGTCAAACTTTAACATTGGCCATAGCTTTTACAATATTGAAGATAGCAACTTGATATTTGGAATGCATGTGTATCTCATGGAGCTGCACATTTTGAGAGGTGAAATGTCAATGCCAAGGTCATCCTTCAAGGTCAAAGGTCAAATATATGTGGGAACATAGTGTTTCACAGACACATCTTGTTTATAAATGACTTAACATTCAAACCATGTCGAATATGTCTGAAGCTTATTGTGATCAGATGTATTACGATAAAATTACTGATTGCTTATCACATACGTACACAATTTGAAAAAAAATATGACCGTGCTCTTAGAAAAGGGGGTTTAATGCAAAGCGTAAGGTGTCGTCCCAGATTAGCATGTGCAGTTCGCACAGGCTAATCAGAAGACGATACTCTCCGCCTTTTATTTTATTGTCCGTTTAAAAAAGTCTTTTCTTATCATAAATCCAGTTTAGGCCCAAAGTGTCGTCTGTGCTGGAATGCACAGGCTAATCTGAGGCGACTCTTAACTGCACATGCATAAAAACCCTTTTCACAAAGCGCGTCCCATATACAAGATGAACATAACATTTATTGAGTTTGCGTTGTCTTTATATGCACTGAAAGGCATATGACACATACATGTTAAGTAGTTTCAACATAATTTTTCGCGCCTAGAAGCTCAACCTTAAATGACCCTTTACCACTTAGATACGTTTTAACGCATGTGTTGTCCCTTAGAAAATTAAACTTAATTAAAAGCCTTTCTTACTAAATTCAATTTTTTAGGCTTCATTTCCAATCCTTAGATAACGATTAGCAGCAAACAGTCTTAAACCTGAACAGACTGCGAGTTAGTCGCAGGCTGTTCTGTTTTTTCTGCTGTTTGCACATAGCCATTTTCACTTTTCTTCTGAGAGGGAAAGGGTTAAAAAACAGTATAATAAAGAACACATTAAAACTGTATGGGTATTTAAGTAAAATTAATATGTAAACGTCTCTGTTTCAGGTGGATGTAATAGCGGATCAGGAAAATTTAGACGTTAACCCGACTAACAACAAATTCAAAGTAAACATGGAAGTCAGATTGAAATACGATATCTACATTCAAGCAGAGTGAGTTGCCAAATAGTTTTATTTTAGCATATATATACATATAATTATGCTGCTTTAAAGCAAGAGGTCGATGAGCATATACACACTTTTTTTCGCAAGTCTCAAAGCTGTGTTAATGCAACACGTATTTATAATTTCCCAATATCTTGTTATTTAATGCGTCTATTTATAAATAAGTTTTAATTAGATAAATTGTTATAGTACATTTGTATATGCAATTATGTAAGAATTGTATGATGTGCATTTAAGCTAAGGGAATATAGTCACCATAATGTTTCTAACAAATGGAAATTTTCTAAATTGTTATTCTTTTAATTTTTATTATATTAATATGGTATTGATTCCAAGGGCAAGCTCGTTAATGTTCTTTTTTTGCAAATTTACAAGGGAATTTACAGATTATTTCAAAAGTAGCAGCAACACAAGTTTTAATTAAATGAAAGGTGTACTTTAAATGCAATTAGCTTCAATGAGACATTTTTATCCAGTCAGCAACTGTCAGATCAGGATCGATACAAAGCCGTCGAGAACAGTGACGTCAGAAAGACGATCACCCATCAGTATTACATCACGAATTACGGTCCAAGCTACCTGCCAAAGACCTACGTCAACATCACAGTGCCCGTTAAAGTTAAAAAGGGCAACAACGAGATAGCGAAGATAACCGTAAGGTTGCCCAATAATCTTACTGTGACAATACTGTACATTACAAGAATACTATGTGACAGTTCAGGAAAGACAAGTCAGTTTTGTAAAGTATTTTGGCATCAACACTTTTGATGCAAAATAAAACCGTTGGTTTCAGCGGTGGATAGATTGATGCATAGAAACACTATAAGCATGTTTTGAAAAATACAGCATTCTGCAACACGTTGCGTTTGTATCACTATCATTAAACAAGCAATGATAAAACCTTTTTTGACTTCACGTGGTGTAATCCACAATCGTGCAGTAAAACCCAATAGTCTGTTGTTTTTATTGTTCGCACTTTATCTGTAACAATAGAATTTTCAAAAATTCTAATATGAGATCGTATGACATTCGTCGTTTATCTTAGTCAAAACGCCCTTTAGAAAGTTAAATATGCATGTAAACGGATATATAGCTAACACACATTACATACCTTTATCTAATAGTATCGGCCCTATTAATGGTATCGTGACTTTAACACACCCATAAAGAAGTGCTGGACAGTTAATGTTTTTCAATTTGTATAAGTTTTATTTTTTTACTGTTGATTAATGAAAATTACGACCATTATTTTCATGATTTCCGGTTTTTATTGGAAAGTAGGTCATGTTTATGATTTTTAAATTACGTAATAGAGATTTTTAAATAACGATACATTTAACACAATATAATGTTTGAGTTTTTTTGTATCATTCATTTGTAGGTAAATCAAATGCTTCATAAGCCGCTTTGTGAAAAAGTACACATATTTAGGGAAAAATTGTGCGCAATAGTTCCAATTTTACATTGATAATCTATTTATAGAACAAGCACATGAGCATAGTCACAAACCTTACAAAACAATCAGAAGAGCCGATATTAAGAGAAACTGTGTACACGATACTGATTACAAAGAGAGCTTAGTATAGCAAATGTTTTGCCAAAACATGGCCGATCAAAATGCAGTTTGTGTTGGAATGTCCAAGAATACACAATTTACTATGGATTGACATATAAATCATGTGTGTTTTAATCTTTTCTTTTAAAATAATTAGATGTATTCATTAAGAAGGCCAATACTACCGATAAACATGCAATATATCATTATGTTACATAACACGTTAGACAGTATGGCAATAATATGAAACAGTTCAACAATTAGATACCTTTGGTAACCTTAAACATTGTTTAATAAGATTCGGCTGCTTCATTTTAATTGCACACAAAACACATAAAATACCCCATGAAACATGCTTGTTTTTTAGAAAATGTCGCCGACATGTAACTTTCAAGGAAACGATGCACTTATTGGTACAACTCTGGCTCCAACTACGTCGATTACAA
Organism: Dreissena polymorpha; assembly: GCF_020536995.1. Lineage (NCBI taxonomy): Eukaryota > Metazoa > Mollusca > Bivalvia > Myida > Dreissenidae > Dreissena > Dreissena polymorpha. The sequence continues at coordinate 4,714 of NW_026273423.1, read as the reverse complement.
CTCCATTCGCAAATACGCCCGGCAACCCAGACCCTCGTAAACATTTCAAACTTATTCTTCTTAATTTTATAACCACATCCTTACTTAAGTCTTATACATTTTAAACACAATTACTGTTCTATGTGCAAAATTACAAACTTATTGTAAATTACTTCTTCGTCGCCGATTATCAGCACATATTTGCTGAAGTATTCTTAATTTAACACAGAATAACTTGAATTGATTTAGTACATGTTTACTCGTTGCTGATATACTGTTTGTTCTATTAAGTCCTGAGGTATTATAAACTGGTCTCAAAGAACATTTATTTACTCATAATACAAAAAGAAGAAGATAATTTTGCGTATGTTCATAAACAGATACTTAAAATCTAAGATTTACAAAACAATATTTAAGTAAGTTGTATTAAAGAACCTTTTTCGCAACAGCTTTACAATTGATTTTGCAGAAAGGAGAAGACGAGCAGTGGATGAATCCGTAGCCATGGCATCGACTGGTCAGAAACAAACTTTGAAGACTATTGTACGGAATTTCAAATATTATATAATTTGTATTAGAAATTTCGTAATGACATTGTAATTATTCATTGTTCTATATGTCATCTTAGTTGTCTTCATTTGATTCATAAGCGATAATCGTAATACGATGTTCGAATAAAACGATTGTACAATTTCTGGTTCGAATATATTCAAATAATTCAATTATGCAGTATTATCTTCCAATAGTTTATATGTACAAAAATATGAGAATTCATTTACAATTTCTAATGAATGTAATATTCATATATGTTTTGTATAAACTTTTGCATCTTTTACACAAACAGCATATATTAAATACTGTTTATGCTTTATGACTTTTCGTTTAAAGACATGTTTAGAGTACGAATGTTTGGTATAAACTTTTGCATCGTTTACACAAACATGAAATATTAAATTCTGTTTTTTTACTTTTCGTTAAAAGACATGTTTAGAGTACGAATGTTTCGTATAAACGTTTGCATCTTTTACACACACAGCATATATAAAATACTGTTTATACTTTATGACTTTTCGTTTGAAGACATGTTTGGAGTACGAATGCATCATTTTGGAGTGTCTGGTGATGAATTTGGATAAAAATGTTCAGACAATTGTCAATGTTACGATTGAAGTATTCGAAAAGGCGCTGGCAGCGGAAAAGGTAACCTCATTCGAAACAAATAACATGATTCAAGACAGATACGCTAAGGATAAAATCTAAATCATATGTTTAACGCACTAATTCTTATTTTTGTGTTTAGGATAACGATTTTAAAAATACGTTAAAACAGAACTTACGTTTTGTGCTATTAGTGCGTATCCCAAATGATATATGTAGCAAATAATCAAATATAACAACATTTAAAACTGAAATACAACGTATGTTTTAAATTACCTTATATTTGCTAAGTTTTGGCTTTCCGTACTGCAAAAATGACGAGCTTCTTTTGCAATATTTTCCAAAACACCGCTACAAATACAAGACGACAGGATATACGCAGTAACTTTCCCCAAAATTGTATATTGAACACACTTCGAAGAAAAGATGACATGTTAAAAGTATATCTGTTATGATCAGCTCTTTATCAGCATTAAGCAATATTGAACAGTTTTATTGTCAAAGGTTCTCGTTATTGATAATTATGGAATTTATGTTCAGTGCACTGTATAGACTAACCCTTTATGCATATGATGTCCTTTATACACGGTTATATCATGCTAATTTTCAACCGGTCATGCTATTGATGAGTATGTGATTTATTTGAAGTACTCTTTATCTAACCCATTGCAAACGTTTAGTCCATTTTCAAATTGTCCTGTCAACAATTGTTGGGCGCGTGGTCAAGTCACTGAAACATTATCAATATGTCATAAAACAGCAATTTTCATCTCTTTGACAAAAAATATTTTGATATGGATGAAAAATGTTGTTTAATGACATATTGATAGTGTTTCGGTTAATTGGCCACGCGCCAAACACCTGTGGTCATGCCATGCACTGTTTTCCCTTATACAGGATTTCAGCGAGATTCGGTACACAACAAATGCGACTGTTACCGACCCGGAAGTATGGTATGGTGGAAAGGTCGTACCAATGGAAAACACCGTATACGCTACGGTAAAATACTAGCAAAGCGAACTTGTACAAAGATTTTTTTAACTTATTGCTACTATAAAGTGATATTGGACAAAACCTTTAAACTGTTGCTTCTTAACCATTTACTTATATAACTGATATTTAAATGTTTTCAAAAGCTTCAAATACATAAGAATAATTGCATTCGCGTGCGCATGGATTGTTAATAAAGTCTGTATATAATGAAATAACGTCCTACGTCCTGAAATGTGAGAATGTGTAGGCATGCCATTGTTTTATTATTGTTAAGTTGTAAAGTTGTTAACATGTAAAGTTATTCCTACCATAAATTGTTTTTGGACAAAACTTTGAAAACTTTTGTTTCTTATAATAACTAATATTAAAGTGTTTTAAAACGCTTCAAACACATAAGACTACTATTTTGCGTGGGCATGGATTGCTAATAAAATGTTTATACAATCAGATTATGTCATATTCCTTGGAATATGAGAATGTGTATGCATGCCATTGCTTTATTATTGTTATTCAGAAATGACCACCTTTGTCATCGATGCCGAGTCGGTTATGAACGAAGTTAACATATGGATCATAATTGGTGCAGTATTAGGAGCTGTTGTGCTTTTAATCATCGTTGGAATAATACTATGGAGGGTTTGTATTTCAACTCATTTTATCTATGGACGTATCATTATTGGAAAATACTGGTTATTTAAATATTGAAAGGTTTATGTAACAAATCATTTTATCTATGGACGTATCATCATTGGAATAATACTATGGAAGGTTTGTATTGCAAATCATTTTATCTAAGGACATATCATCATTTGAATAATACTATTGAAGGTTTGTATTACAAATCGTTTTATCTAGGGACGTATCATCATTGGATTGATACTATGAAAGGTTATATTACTAATTATTCTATCTATGGACGTTTCATCAGTGGAATAATACTATGAAAGGTTAATTACAAATCATTTTATCCAGGGACGTATCATCATTGGAATAAAACTATGAAAGTTGTGTACCTTCTATATTGTATCTATAGATGTCAAAGAATACCAGGATTAGTATCCGTATATCCTTATTTGGTATGAGGATTGTAAACTAATAACCGTATAGATCGGGAATATTGGCCAAAATTCTTGTAAACGTATGCATGTATTCAACACAGCGTTCGTACGTGTATTCAACTAAAATTTATTTGGATACAGAGGAAATAGTTTTATCATTTAAACTCATAATTATATTTGCGTACAAGAAATCCGTAAAAGGACCGAGTTCAGTTTCTCGTGTACATAGGTGTGTACTGAATGATGAGACCGTAAATTAAGTTTGTAACCGTAAGATAAACCTGATAACAAGATGAACGGTTCTTTAAATACTATTGATATTGTGATGCTTAGAAAATGACAATATTTTATGATGCTCCCATTTACATAAATTTGAATTCCGTAAACTTTTTCTATGAAGGCTTTTCCAATCTGATAAAAAATCGACACATGCGAATCAGTTACCGTTGTAAGCTGATTTGACATCAGATATATATTTTACGGTACATGTGTTTACCACTATAAAAAACTACTGTGCATAATACGGCTAATAGTATACTTATAGTGTGGATTCTTCAAGAGAAGTCAAAAGCACGATCAAGTCAAGAAATGGAAGCAAGATGGTCTCTACAATCGCGAGAACATTCGCATGTCTCAGGCGAACAAGCAGACATACAGTCCTATAGAGGAAACAACTGCCAATGCATCAGATTTATAGAGGGAACAACTGCCAATGCATCAGATTTTATAGAGGTAAAACAACTGCCAATAAATTGAGTAGAAAACAGAATAATTAACTAGAGTTATGTTATATAGGAAACGATAGCCTAAGCATTAGAGAAGAAACATAATAATTAAATATAGTTTATTTTGTAGAGGACACATACTGCCAATGAATCAGAGAGGCAACCATAATAATTAATTATAGTTATTTTATAGAGGAAACAACTGCCTATGAATCAGAGTAGAGAAACATACTAATATACTCACGTTATTTCATAGAGGAAAAAACTGACAATCAATTAGAGAAGCCAATTCAGGAATAATGTCGTCGATTTATGTTTGTTGCTAAATAAAGTTTAGTGTCATTTAAGAAAAGAATTTTGGTTATTATAAAAGAGGGTTTGCTTTTTAAATCTACGAAAGCAGTTTTACAGTCTTCCTTTAGAGAAAACAACTGCCAATGAATCAGAAAAGAAAAGGAAATTGGGTAGATCTATTTTTGGAGCATAATAAGTTTTGTTTCGTTAGCTTAATAGACATTGTGGTAGAAGAAGAGCATTATACGGTCTTGGATCATGTACATTTGGTATACGAATGTTGGCTATTTATTTCGAATGTGCTTTTTATTTAAAATACGTCTTCCTTTATTTATCTGGGTAAGAAGATCCAATTATATGAATTTATTTTTTCCCGTTTCTAACAAAGCTTTAGTATTCACAGGTAACATAGTTGTATGCATATTCTTGTTATCTAGTATTTCCTCAAATGTCTTTTGTAATTAACCTTCTTATTTTTTGCGTTGTTTTCAAATGCTTTTGACATGA
>NW_026273422.1:0-87619 GCF_020536995.1 Dreissena polymorpha | reverse complement strand
CATTATAGGCGAAGTATTGTAATTAAATCTTGCGGACCATTATGAGAAAGCACCACGCCGTATAGCAAGCAACAGTATTTGCAAAACCTGTAACGAGCAACTTTGTGAACCTTACAGAAATAGTCATATAATTTATAAATCGGGCAAACATGATACGGGTGTAATTGAGAATCTGGGTTCGGCACCAGTTGTTGTAATAATGAAAGGTATGGACAAATGTCGCGAGCATGATAAAAAAATTAAGTTTTTCTGTAAAGACCACTCCAAGCTCTGTTGCAATACATGTGCGTTCATACACAGGAAGTGTGACAACGTCAATGAACTAGCCAGTTTATCAAGCCAAGAAGGACAGGAGTTGCAAGATTTGAACAATACGCTCATTAAACTGGAGACCGATATTTGTTCCATCATATGGGACTGTTACAATTCAGAGACTGTATTAATTGAGACAATTGAACACATTCCAATACAGCTTGATGAAATGAAGAATCGAATGATCGAGATCATTGCTAAAGCAAAAGTTAAAGATGATTGCAGAGGCAGATAATTTTAAAGCGGAGGAGATGAAGCGATTAAGCATAAGGACCAATGCTTCTTCAAAAGTGAATGAGGACATCCATGGACTGCTACCGGTTAGTTCAGCTCTTGTCAAACATGGAACACACTCAGCAAAAATATATCATCTCACACATTATGAAGGAGAAAATAAAAGATATAGAAACCCATATACTGAGCAGCGGAACAAACATATCACTTCAAACTGTTGCCTTAAACTTTTCAAAACAGCTATCATCACTTCTGAAAGAGAGGAAGAAGGCATTGTAAACTGAACGTAGAGCGACACCTGACGTATAAAGGTTTGTTTTCTTATGACACAATTACTAACGATATAGGAGTATGATATTCAAACTTAAACTCAAGACGTTAGACCATGTGCCGTGTTATTTGCTAAGGGTAATAATTCTGGCATTTATAATGCGATTTTGCTCATTATCAAACTTGACTGAGATCTTGTGGCCATATAGCTTCTCAGCAACTTTGATAAAGAATGCTTGATAAATGTGACTGCTAGAGTGTTTACAAACCAAGTGAGGATGGACTGGTGCACGACGGACAAAGACCGATCCTAAAACTTCACCTGAGCAATCATGTGAACTAACAAGTGGTTTTTTTCACCAATCTTAGCCATTTGTCCGAGATATCTATAAAACCAATGTCTTGACTAAGTTTTACAATGATTAGGAAAAAATGCAACTTCTAGAGTGTTCGTAAGTTTTCTCTATAGTCATATAAGGAAAACTGCCCACCCACCCCCTGGCGGCCATGTTTTTAGACAGATCATTTGAGATATAAATAAAACCAATGTTTTCACCAAGTTTTATGATGATTGGGCAAACAATGTGACTTCTATAATGTTCACAAGCTTTTTTACTATATAACTTAAGGAAATGCGCCATACCCCACCTGGCAAGCCATGTTTTTGAAAGGACCGGAACCATTTTTGAACTCAACTCTCGTATCAAGGAAACAAATGTGACCAAATTTCATGAAAATTGGGCAAAAAATGTTACTTCTTGAGTGTTCACATGGTATCATTATATCAATATAGACAAACTGCCCCCGCCCAACTGGCGGCCATGTTTTTCACCGATCTGAAACATTTTTCAAACTCGTGCGGAGGAGATATCAATATTAAAACCAATGTTTTGACCAAGTTTCATGATGATTGGGAGAAAATTGTGACTTCTAACGTGTTCACAAGGTTCTCTATAGCCAAATAAGGAAAACTGCCCCACCCATTGGCGGCCATGTTTTTCAACGGACCGGAACCACTTTTAAACTCAACCAACATATCATTGAGACAAACATTTTGACAAAGTTACATTGAAGATCGGGCATGAAATGTGACTTCTACAGTGTTTAGAAGGTTGTTTTTTTGACAAAAGTGACCTAGTTTTGACTCAGCATGACCCCAGTTTCAAACTCGATCGAGGTATCATTGGGAAAAATCTTCTAACCAAGATCATGAAGATTGGAAAGAAATGGGCCTTTAGAGCGTTTACAATGTTTCTCTATAGCCCAAACAAGGAAAACTGCCCCGCACACTGGCGGCCATGTTTTTTCAATGACCCGAAACCACCTTTGAACTCAACCAACATATCATTAAGACAAACATTTTGACAAAATTACATGAAGATTGGGCATGAAATGTGACTTGTACAGTTGTTTACAAGGTTTTTCGTTTTTTGACCTAATGACCTAGTTTTGACCCAGCATGACCCAGTTCGAACAAGAAATGTGGCCTCTGGAGTGTTTATAAACAAATGTGGACGGACGGACAGACAGACGACGGACAAGACCGATCACAAAAGATCACCTGAGCAATCAGGTGAGCTAAAAATGCAATTCAATAAACTCTTGAAACAAGTCCTTATTAAACTGCATTTAAATATGTACTGATAATATTAGTTCATGTCACATTTTATTTAGAAATTATCAAACGTATCTTAAAAGTAACCCTCAAACTTGCAAACAACAGTATCCCAGATTAAGTTTGCAAATCCAGATTATTTGCAAACTTATTTTTTTTTATTTATTGAAACATTGTAATGAAATTTTGCATATTTGTAGGAGGCAATGAGTACATACATATAATTGAAAAAAAAGAGTTAAAATGTTTTTGGAAAGTAGAGTTATTTGATGATAAAGTTGTTTATCCCCCGTGTCTCCCCCGTTAAGAATTGCAATTCTCCAACGGGTGTTCTTTCCAGACGGGAGAATTTTACCTATATTTTACAATAAATGTAATGTAAATATTATGTTTTGATTTCTGATTTAATGTTTACAAATATCATGTTTAAGTTATAATCGTAAGAAATAGTACTTTAATAAGAAAATAAACTGTTTGTAGATTTTCTTTCCCCGTGGGATGTTGACGGGAGAACCCGTGGGGTTTTGACGGGAGATCCCGTCAATCCCCCATATCCATTAAACTCCAACGGGTTTTCAAGGGAGACCCCGCCATACTCCCATTTAAATAAACCACAATGGGGGTTTGACGGGTGCCTCCGTCTAACTCCAATTTATAGAGAACTCCCATGGGTGTTAACCGGAGAAGGGAGGGGGGATCAGACTTCAATAAACAGTTTATACCCATTGCAATATATTCCATTGTATAAAGGGTAAAAGACACCAAACTTTATTAATAATTGATGTTTTCTTTTTAAGGTGTCAAAATCAATTTATAATTATTGAATTTTCTTAACTCAGTACGTTACTTTGAATAAAATGTCTTTTTGTAAGAGATTAGACCCACATATTGATATTTCTGGAAAGATAAATTTAAAACGTTCCATAATTTAAAGACTCAATGTATAAATAATTAAAGCGACTTATCTCAAAAATATATTACATTTACCATTGATAATCCAAACGTTGCTTTTATCCATTACTGTGATGATAAATACAATCCAGAAAGACAATAACATTGGAAGCATATTTATTGTCATTCGAAATTGTATTATTGTGTTGTTTATTCCCGTTTGACACTTTTTGAAGTTTTTTGCTCGAAATTTGGGTCCGTCTATAATGCGTATATGACTCATATTCGCGAATATGAATGAAACGAGCGAATATGATCGAATATTGGCAATATTGATGCTTTTTCTGCAATGTTTTTATCAACAAATTACAGTTTAATGTAAAATATAATTAAGACTGTTAACATAAATAGAGCAATTTTTCTAGCCATTATCATGTTTCGAACACTTAAAGCGGGTATATACGATTTAGTCAAATATTTATGAATTTATATAAACTGTGTGTAAAAACTATTATATATATATTTCAATATAAATTAAAATAAAGTTAAGAAGAACATGTGTCGAAAAATGCGAAATAAGCCAGATATTTAATTTTGAAATGAAAACGGCTGTACAGCCGAATTCGCCAGCATGTATACCATACATGTACGATGTGCATCTAAACTTAGTTTAACGGTTTATTTGAATTCCTGCAACGATATCTATTCATACGACACACGAACACTATCTCCGATCCTAATACAAAGACGAATGCTTCGGTTATTGTAGGAAAATATGTACGTCATTATCGGCTCGGGGCGCTAATTTGTCTTTGCTGCATTTAATGAAATTCGGCTTTAATGTATAATTTTTCTTGCCTATTTTGTGTTATTGTAACATATTTTATCAATATATTACAATTAAACACATATAAAAAATCGTATATACCCGCTTTAAGTCATGTTCGCGAATATGAACATTGTTTTTAGGCTACACACGACCAACAATATAACCACGACGACTCCACAAGACAAGGTTTACAGTTAACTCGTACCGAAGTCAACTCGCACGGTAGTCAACTCGCACGTTGTTTGGTCAACTCGCACGTAAGTCAACTCGAACCTAAGTCAACTCGCACGGTTGTGAAACTATTGATGTGTTAATGGGTTCTAAATGATTTATTTATGCATAAACACAAATGAGAAATACTTTCAGAGTTTAGTTCAATACTTTTTATTGCAATATTTTCACAAAATAACACATTTTATTAACAAATAGTGTTTACACCAGGTTACATTATCGGCACATTATAACAGACAGTAAAAGTACTTTTGAAAATATATTTTTTAAACTATTATTTTAATTTTAATTAAAATATTAACACACATTATCAAAGCTTTATCATGTACACAAGTAGGACATTCATCGATATACTTTTAATATTTATTTCAATATTTACATACAGTATCAAAGCTTTACGATATGTACACAAGTAGACATACATCTATATACTTTTATTTTAATATTTATTCAATATTTACACACATTATCAAAGCTTTACAATATGTACACTAATATTGTAATTTAATGAATAGGACATTAAGACTGATAGAACTATGAATTATTAAGAATTTAATAATTTGTCATTAACAAATTAATGAAGATCCCGTTACCTATGGAAAACTTATTGCGCACACAATTATAAGTAAAACACGTATAACAATAATGTTAACGTGAGTACAAATACGTAAAGCTTAGTATCATATAAACCGCGTATATATGAGTATCATACCTACATGTATTTAAACATTGTTGTACGAAAAGATTATTAATTTTACAATAATAATCAGTCATAATACAATTTTACAGAATCAAATGTGTATTTAATTAATAATTTAATAAAATTGCCCAACATTATTAAAATTTGAACATGAGTTACGGTTCTACATTAATTAATTAAATATTAAATTGTAAAGCATGACAAATTAAAATATTTATTTTAGTATTTTATACTCCAGCCTTATTTCTAGGCAGCCCTATCAGTAATAGCCTTATCTACCCCTCGATAATCAGTACCCTCATCAGCTCTGAATGACTGACAGATTAGCTGTTTATTGTAATTTTAGGGGTTGGAAATAGGATATGGTGTTTTCAGGTATTGTTACTTTGTTGACTTATTAGGTGACATATGGTTTATAATAACAATTCCAAATTAACAATTAAAGTGATAATATGGGCATGTTCACTGTTGAATTGAGCTGAACATAATTAACAGGTCAAAAGAGTTAGTTTAAATGTGGTTACTGACCAATTATCTGCAACTCATCTTGCTACCAGTTGTTTATAACAAGTATATATTATAATCGATATTTTACATGACTCACCCAGTCCACTAAGCCGAAATGATCCGTAAAACAAAATAGTGTATTTGTGTCGTATGAACGAATCTGCACTAAAACTAGATTTAGATTCACATCGTAAATAGAATCTTGTGTGTCGTCAGTTGTCAAAACGAAACTACGGTTGATATTCAAATGCATTATTTTTCTCTTTCCGGGATATTGTTTTAGTATGTTTGATGCTGCATTAGCAAACACCCAAAAATAAACAACGGTTGCGATAGACACCTATAAACTGTAATATTCCTATAATATCACTTTAACATAGTAACGTATGAACATTTCAAAATCTTTCATAGCTTATTAAAAAGTAAAAATTATAAGCTTATATAAAATTTATAACAATTAAAAAGAAATTAGAAATTAGAATACAAATAATTAACAAAACAAAACATGAACGCGGAAAAGAAGATCTCTACAAAGACTACATAGACATTTCACAAATGTCACGAAAAACCACTTAAAAGTTCACTCGATCTTAACAGAATAAATACATTGGAAAGAATTATATTCATAGAAGAATTTCCACATCAAAAATGTTAGAAAACCATTTTAAAACAGCCGATATCTGTTGATATTCGCCCCTTTCGCGAATATGAGTAATATACGCACTTTAGTCGTACCGGGCACATATCAGTGAAAGGGAGGAAAATTACATATCTTTAGGGTATGGGTAACCTATGGTCTTTAAAAATCGATTAGGAATTTATACGGGCAAAAGCCCGCGAAGCGGGCGTTGACCGTTCATACATATGGATATTAAGACCATAAAATTACATAAGAATACCATATAGGGATGCGTCTCAAAAAAATTTGCCACGCGACATATATTTTCGCGATGCTATTTATGACCTTGAACAAATCAAAAACACTTTGACATATGCTAAATCACATGTAAATACATACCTCAGGAAAATTATATCAATGACATCATAATTGTGTAGCGAATTGCACTAAATATTCTCGCATTATTTGTTTTTCTTCGCAACCGTTCCAGAATTAAGTCATTACTCAATTATCTCCCCTGAATGATTTTTTTCAGTGGGTATAAGCCGAAGACTGGTTCACTACATATAGTGACAGTCTTTACCAAACACAATTTAGGTGAACATAACCCGTCTTTAATATATTGCCGAATCTCAGATTTCTGTCGAATTTATTTGCTTTGATCTTTTCGATATCTTATTGTTATTATTATCCTGACAAATCACAAACGCTTGTTAAAAAAGTATTTGTTTTAAACATTATAGTTGGCATCTCTATTCTTCCCGTATTCTCGCGGTATTTCAATAACGACACCCTACTGTTTATTTGTCAGAATTTGTGACGCATTTTCCATTCGCTCTCAGAAAGAAGTTTTACGTGTGATCATGAGCAATATTCTGGTAAGATGTCGTTGTTATCCACCAGAAACACATTTATTCACAAAATTTAAAGATATTCCGATCTAACTTTTTAGTCTTTTAGCTTTAATTTTTTACGTATTAACACCTCGTCTGCTCGCACTTTACAGATATCCCGAAAGGTTACATATCACTATAATAAGTTTAGGCCTAAAACCACAAAATCCGATACCGTTGGATTTTCGTACCACAATCTTACGTAAAAAATCTTCCAGATTCGAAATCAACAAAAAATCAAGACATTTATAAATTGTCTGCATTATTTATCAAATTTTAAGATATTTGTTGGTTTTCCGTTTTTAGAAGCTGTTCTGCCAAGGCAAGAGCTGGGCATCATACAAGCCATTCTATCCAGCAAAACTGACAGTTTTGGTTTACAGAAATCAACAAAGGAGGGATTCCTGAACTATCAAAATGTCCAAGCTATACATACAGTTATTATCTGAGGTGATCTTTATTGGTTCTGTTTGTTTACTTGGATGGAACATGTGTGAACTTTTATAGAACTTTGAAAAGTCTATATATGTCTATCTATAAACAAAAATTAGCTATGGTATAATAAGATCAGATGTTCAAACAATGTCAAAGGGTTGTTAAATACACAATTTGAAGGCAATTATGCTGAAAAAATATGAAAGTTCCCATGCAAATTTTGTCTTTATATCGACAAGTGTCTGCCGATAATTGTCAAACTAGTAATACAAAACTTACCACAAGTATGTAAAAGCACTAAGTACCTGTGATCATTTTTAGTAAGATAGTGGTATTCTAAACAGTAGAAGTCAGTGATATACAGAAAGCTCCAGGTATGGCTTTCAATACGTAGTGTGTGTTATTTGACAGTCTAAAAACTGAACATTATTATTATTATTATTTATACCGAATTATGCGACTATCGACCGCTTACTCATAGATATTGTGAGTATTTATTAAACATTATTATTATTAATATTATAATTTATACCAAATTATGCGACTGTCGACCGCTAACTCATAGATATTGTGCGTATGTATTGACCTGGCGTGGCGGAATTAACCTCTGACTTATGCAAGTTATGGTTATCACAAATACGACCAACGGGGAGGTTATAATACATTATTTATCCCGTTAATGCTTGGTAACTGTGTGGTTACCGTTGGGAATTTCCTACACAGTAATGCGCTGGACGGTCGTGATACTCCGCCCCGAATGATCAATAAATACTCACAATATGCTGAATAATTTTAATTTAAAAAAGGTAACAATTGAATCTTCTTCAAATTTGTATATTATCTATTTCAATGCATTAAATACTTGAAACTTCTACGTGTTGTTTTTTTGCCATTCTGATAATTTTATTCATTTGGCCTTAATTAAAAAAGAGATTTTAAACATTTATTATGAATAAATCTGAAGGAAAAGTTATTCGTTCGCGTGGCGCCGGAAGTTGTTGCCAATCAGGATGCTGGAATCGCGGCAGTGCCAGCCGAGGATAAAAACCATCTAGAAACAGTTTTCACAAAATTTGGCAGACATTTCGGAGTGCATAATTACCGTAACATTAAAAGACAAGAGTTCCTCAACACAAAGCGTGGTAACCTGTCAATAATGGATTACATTTCGGAATTAAAAAGAAAGGCCGAACACTGTAAATATGGGGAACAAAAAGAAGGGTTAATATGTGACATGATCATTAATGGCGTGAATGACACAAAGTGTAGTGAAAAGCTAATGGAGATACCGGTTACACAACTTACCATCGAACGTGTCGTGCAGGTTTGTAGGCAAATAGAATTGACCACATCTCGCATCAAATCACTGGGCGAAAGCCCCTCACGTTAACATCGCTAAAACGCTTCAAAACCCTCATAAGCAACAAAAATACTGTGCCAAGTGTTGCAGAAAACATGAAGTAAGGAAATGTCCCGCCTATAAAAAACAGTGTGACAAATTCGGTTTGGCCATTTCAAGGCATCCAAATTATGTCCTGCAGTCGGTGGGGCATCGCGTCAACAATCGGGGATATCACACAGAGGGGCACGTGGCTATGGACGTAGACTGCGTCATCGCGGAAGTGATCGGGGAATCCACCGTGGGTATCGGGGCCGTGGAGGTCAACGACGTGTCAACTACACAGAAGCCCAGGAAGACCAGGTCACGGAAATGTTTAACCAGTTTGAACATGCGGATGTGAACGACGTATTTATCGAGTGAAGATAATCATGAATGGTCCGCTAACTTGAAAAAAGGGTGTAAAACGGTAAAATTTGAAATCGACAGTGGCGCAATGTGCAGTGTCATGTCATATGGAACAGCGAAGCTATTTGAAAAGGTTGCACCAATCACAAGGAGTGATGTTATTATTAGCGGTGTCAATGGGCCAGCAATGAAGGCGCTAGGAATGATAACATTGCTGTGCGAGCATAAAAATATCAAGCGTTCGGTTAATTTCCAGATTATGAACACTCCAAGAGGCATAAACTTGCTTAGAAGGGATGATTCAGTTGATTTTGGGCTGATCATGAGAATACACACCGCAAGACTTGAAACAGAATATATCATTGAGAAATATAGTGACGTCCTTGGGGTAGAGATTGGGTGTATACCGGGCGAGTACGAGATTAAAATCGATAATTCAATAGAACCAGTAGTTCATGCACCAAGACCGGTTCCAGTCGCGATTCGTGAACAATTGCTAGCTGGACTAAAACACTTAGATAAATGCAACATTATTGCTAAAGTAACGGAACCTACGCAATGGGTCAGTAGTTTGGTGTGCGTAAGGAAGAAAAACGGAAGAGTGCGAATATGCATTAACCCCACAGATTTAAACCGCGCAATCCGAAGAGAACATTATCCAATGAACAGTTATGATGATGTTGCCACAAGATTGAATGGGAGTAAATACTTTACAACGCTGGTCGCGAATATGGGTTATTACCAAATAAAATTAACTGAAGAGAGCTCGAAGCTCACAGCGTTTAATACTCCGTTCGGCAGGTACCGATACCTGCGGATGCCGATGGGCGTGAAGTGTTCGAGTGAAGTGTTCCAACGGTCCATGGAACAGAACTTTGGTAACATTGACGGGGTAGAAATAATTGTTGACGACATTTTGATTCATGGTAGAACACTGGAAGAACATAACAGGCGTTTAGAAACGGTGCTTCAAAAGGCACGTTCAATTAATCTGAAGATGAATAAGAAAAAGTGTATGTTTGCCAAGCCGGAAGTGGACTATGTAGGTCACAAACTGACTGGAGACGGAATGAAACCGACAGATTAAAGAGTGAAGGCGATAGCAGACATGAGAGAGCCAGAAAGCTTCAGTGGGCTGGAAACTGTGTTAGGCATGTTATGTGTCTAAGTTCATCCCAAATCTCAGTGAGTTGAATGCACCACTGCGCGATATGAAAAGGCTAGAAACGTGGAGCTGGGGTGACGAAGCGAAGCGCGCGTTCAATAAAATAAAAGAAGCTCTTGTTTCAACAAAAGTACTTCAGTACTACGACTTGAAAAAACCTGTCACACTCACAGACGCATCAATGAAAGTCCTGGGAGTCGCGATAATCCAACAGGACCGTGTTGTGGCATATGCGTCACGTGCGCTCACACCGACAGAGCAACGGTACGCTCAGATCGAAAAAGAAATGCTAGCCGTTGTATATGGCTGTGAAAAATTCCACAAACTGCTATATGGCCGAGATACTGTCCTAGTGGAATCTGATCACAAACCGTTGGAGTCGATTATAAAGAAAGAAATACATAAAGCTCCGCTAAGGATTCAACGAATGATTTTGAAGCTTCAACCGTATGACTTCAACCTCGTGCACAAAAGCGGCAAGGACATGGGTCTAGCAGACTGCCTCAGCAGATTACCGTTAGAAAATCAAGATGAGTAAACTATCGATGAAGAGTTGATGGTTTTGAAGCTCGACACGCTGTCGTGTTCAAACCATGACAAAATTGCACGCGCAACACAAGCGGATGAACAATTCCAAGTACTGGCAAAGGTTATCATTCGAGGATGGCCAGAAACGAAGTGCGAAGTTCCAGTTGAAGCCGTTCCATTTTGGGATTACCGCGTTGAAATATCAATCTACAATGGAGTTCTGTACCGAGGGGAACGCGTGTGTATCCCGAAAGAAATGAGAACAGAAACTTTGAAAGCGATACATACGTCGCATTTAGGGGTAGTGAACTGTAAAACGAGGGTTAGTATTTTGGCCCGGCATGAACAAACAAATTGAAGATCTTGTTGGCAAGTGTAGTGCGTGTTTAATGCATCGCAAGATGAGCCAAAAGGAGCCAATGATCATTTAACCAGTACCTGAGCTACCCTGGAGCAAAGTTGGAATGGACTTATGTGAACAAGAGGGTAACAATTACCTAATCATTGTAGACTACTTCTCCAACTTCATTGAAGTAGCACCATTGCAAAGAGACACTCGAAGGAGCACCATCTTAAAACACATCAAGCAAAACGTGGCTCGTTATGGAATCATGGACTCAATCATCTCGGACAACGGTCCACAGTTCACCAGTGCTGAATTCCGAGAATTCATCGAAAAATATGGCATCACCCATATTACGTCGTCGCCTTTGCACCAACAAACAAACGGCCTTGCTGAAAAGGCTGTAAAAACCGTGAAAAATCTTATTAAAATGTGTAGCGAAACAGGGGGCGACATCTACTTAGCCCTGTTAGAACTAAGAAACACACCACGCGATAACATCAGATCACCGATGCAACGTTTGATGGGTCGACGCGCAAAAACATCAAAAATTCTACTACGACCAACACGCGAAGAGCAAGGACAATCTTCAGCCAGGGGACGCAGTACGAATTAAAACCCCATCTGGCTGGAAACCGCAGAGTATGTGAAACCGTCCGAATACCCGCGATCACATATCGTTAAGGCAGGCGAATCGGAGCGCGAATATCGCCGAAACACGGACATGCTAATGAAAACCAAGGAAAAACCACACATTAACACAACAAACAATGACGTGTACATACCGGCACCCACAGCGCCAACAGAGACGGTAGCAGAACAACCATCAACCACTCCAAATCACGAAAACAGTGCTAGTGCGAGACCGAGCGAAACTCGTGACAAACCGGGGAAAGAGAGTGTACAAGACACTGTTAGAAAGAAAACGAGGTCAGGAAGAGAGGTTCACAAACCGATACGGTTAAATGACTATGTGTAAGATGTGAAGTGCAAAACATGTGTCATATGACTGCCTTATTGTAGTGCAAAATAAAGTTATTAATAAACTGCTTAATAACTATCATTCGGTAATATTGGTATTTGTATAAGTAAGATGTATCGTGGTAGTAAATGCATAATGTTCTTGAAACTGTACTATCATAACGAGCAAGGAACAGTTTGTACACATTTATTTTTATCATATCAAACTCTTGGTTAATGTTAAAGATTTAGTGCCTTCAGCGCTTTGATTTTTCTCCAAACAACAAAATGTTCATGAAATTTTCACAAAAATCCAATACTTAATTATTTTTGGGTGTATCTACTTTCTAGTTTGTTTTGGTTGGGGATAAACACAGTTTGTTATCATATCCCAGCTGAAACCCGACATTTACTGTATCTGGCATTTGTCATTTTGTCCTGAACAAGCTTGAATCCGAGATAACAGAGACAATTTTTTGGAAAGTTAGCAAACATGTATTTTAGTGAATAATTTTGTCTTACATGTTGTTTAATTGTTAATTTGAATTTATGAAGTTCAATTGCATATTTAATTTAAAAGAAGTTCTTCATTACTTCAAGTGCATTTTATTCATATGGAATATTCTATGTTCAATAACAATTTAACACTCAGAGGTTTAAAAGAAATTCCCACTATGATTTTATAAAAAGAACAGTTTATAATGTGTTACTACAGGTTATGTCATTTGCTTTCTTTCATAAACCTATTCGCATATGTAACGATAGAGTAGTTGATGTATCATGTGTTTATAATTAAAAAAAAAGAAAGAATAGGGGATGTCATGTATTGTAATGTAAGGGACACAACTCGTATTGTCTTGTTAAAGCATGCAGTCATGAGTTACTTGTATTGAGGTTAATATATATGTGAAACTATGAATAAAGCCAGTTGTTAGTTACCCACCGACGAGTTCAGAGTTATTACACAGAAAATGTGTACGCAGAAGTACAAACATGTATGTCGAAGTACAAATTGTCCTTTGACGTACACATATATACATCGAAGTGTATTTTATATTTATGTCGACGTACAATTATTGTATTTCGACGTAGATTTCTCTTTTTAACTTGTAGGTCTTCTTGACTTTCAACCCAAATGGTACGCCATAGTATGTCTTTAGGGTTATCTAAAGAATGCTCCCACTTAAAGGATCAATACAGAGACCTCCCAGTGACTAAGCCAGTTAGCAGTCACCTCATCCACTATACCACAGACACCGAACCAGCTATAACTTCCTGTGGCTAGAAAACAAAAAAATATAAGATGCTAGATCTTTAAGCTTGGAACATGTAACTCGTTTTAAGATTGATTTTTTTGGATGCATTACTTAATTATTGCAACAATTATAATATTTTGAACACAATCATGTCCATATATTTATTAAAAATACATGGTTATAAAAAACTTAAAAAGCTTTTACCCGTAAATTAGGTAGCACCTATAATCATATTAAAAGGGAAAATGTGTCAGACAATGTACCCCCAAGACAATTCATCCCCTGGACAATTCACTCCAGAATTTGATTTCCTTGGACAATTCACCCCAAGACAATTCGACCCCATATTTTTATATGAGATTGTATTGTCATTTGCTTTTGTCATATTTTAAAATAAGTTGTGAACAGATGTTTGGGGTTATAATTTTGACTGTGAAGCACAATTTTGATGTGAAGATAATAAATGTAGTATGTAAATGAAAGATGACATAGTGTTTTTTGTCAAATGCAATCCAGCCAATGTTTTTTTCTATAAACTGTGTTACAACATATAAAATTAAATCAAATTAAGTATTTTGTATTTATAATATTTGTGCATTGGATTTAAATAATATAATTAGGTTACTATTTTATTATTTAAGTACTTTGTCAAATATTGAAGTAGATTAATTTGTTTCATTTAATTCTTAGAATTTTACATTATGACAATTACTTATTTATTTATGTTAGATGTAATAATTAATTTAATAAAATATAATGGTTTAATTGATAAGAAAACCTTTATTAAAGAAAGGAAATTTAATCTGGTTGGAAGCGTTCTATTAATGGGTATTACAATCAAGCATTCACACCCATGACAAGGCTTTATCAAAGTGTCAAAATAGATAAACAAAGACTTCAGTTACACACATTGACAAATAATTATGTTGGGCTGGGCAATTCTAAGACCTGGTATTGTTTAAAAAAAATCCATTTTTGTTCACCTGATATTTTGATTATTATTTTTATTTAACTGCCTATAAACTTAAGTGTTTCATTAAAAAAAAAAAAATTTATTCTTATTATCCATTAAGTTGTTGGATTTTCTCTAATTGAAGAATTTGTGATAGAAGTTGTGTTTTGTAATGTTGTGTATTGAAACATATTTTAGTCTGCAATTATCAGTATTCATTTAAAATCCAGTAATTCACACCATTTTATGTTATAATTTTTAAAATGCTACTTATACACGAATCCCTCATGATTTATTAAATCTACTTTTATACCGCTAGTATGCTCCTCTTAAAAATGTTTTGAAATGTAATGTACTTTTTACAAAAATTGTACTCAATTCAAGTCCTCTTCAATCATACAGTATGTTAACTCATTCCATACTGCAGCCTTATCTCTAAGCAACCCCAATCAGTTATAGCCTTATCTACCACTAGATAATCAGTACCCTCATCAGCTCTAAAAGCCTGACAGTTTATCTGTTTAGATTACAATATACTAAATTCTCGTTTCATGTAGGGCTGTACTCTCTAAAAAAATATCATAGCTGACTCGAAGGCATGTTTTACATCTTAAACTGTTGTTCGGGTTTTATCTTTCGGAGATAATGGTAGGGCATAAATAGGTGTTCACGACCGAATCGCTAAAATATGATAAACTTGAAGACTTTAGTAAAGCCTTGCACTGAAAAAGGTTACATTCCACTAAGAAACGACCGAAAAAAAAGTTGCAAAAACAGTCGATTTTGATTATCGTCAAGTTCCTTTTTGGTTTGAACATGACATGTCTTTTTTATTGCATAAATCGATTCCGCTTAGAATGGCCTTTAAGAAAAGGTATGGTTATGGGGGTCTCTATGTGCAAAATGTTGAATTTATTTTCGCTCAAAGTTGTCGCTTTTACATTGAATTATATAGGGAAACTATTTAGTATATTGTGACCTTTATTAATACCTTTATGGGTGTGAAAAAGGTTGTTTTTAGGTGTTGTTACTTTGTTGACTGATAATGTGACAAATATTTTATTATCATATTTCCCATTTAAAAATAAATATAGTAATTTTATGAAAATTTCGAAATCTTGCATAACTTACCAAATAAAAAACATAAGATTATTTCCAAATAATATATCCAATACCATTATTATTTATTTATACACTTTTTACAAATATAAACTGTTTTAATGAATGAAAACAATCTTAAATAAAACAAAAACACATAATTAATTATTTAATGACATAAAAACAATAATAAGATATTGTTTATAATAAGATATTGTTAATAATAAAAACAAACATCAATAGATAAAAAGCACAGTTATGTTTCAATTGCAAGTAATTTTATGAAAAAAAAGAAAGAAATTCTGAGAACATCTTAATATGCTTTTATTAGAACTTCATAAAAATAAAAAAAAAGAATACAAATAACTATCCTTAGAAAACAGATATTTGTTTTTACTAAATCATAAACAAACAGCAAAAGAACAACAAAAACATTGTCCAGGGAGCAGGGGTGAATTGTCTAGGTGGTGAATTGTCTCCTGGGGGTGAATTGTCTTGGGGGTGAATTGTCTCGCTTCCGGGGAAAGATCAAGGGCAATAGTTTCACAAGCGAAGAAGCCGGCCTTGTCTTTGGTTGTATTTTCAATGCAATTTGCCTTAGCGCTATGTTATGACACTGACACAAATAGGCGTTCTTGTGTCACTTTCTGTTTTGATGAAATGGATTTGACTGTTTGCGGCCTTTCGGAACTTGAAATTTGGGCAAAAATATATCCCCTGCCCCCTTAATGAATGTTATCCACTTTTTTGTTGTTGGTAATGTATGTATTTACTACAACCAAAATTTTGTTGGTCAAATGTTTAAAAAAAAATCCAATAATTGAACAATGATAAAATTATTCACATACTAAAGTGCAATTCAGTGTCGTTACAGTACTGTAGATCTCGTCTGTGTGGTAAAACAAGTGTATCTACTGTAGATTATTTTAAATTTATTGAACATCATTTTTTCACACCTGAGAAGGTTTACGTCTGCTGCATCTTTTAGGCTTGAAAGCCACAGGTTGTGAACAATTGTGTGCATGTGTGCATATATTTTATTTCTTAGTTCCTTCCTCACCTGAATAATTACATGACAGTGTGTGATGATGAATATGTATTATCATGCTTATGACAATGTGTTGACCTGGAGCTCCTGCAGTTAAGACTCAAAATGTGAGAAGAATTTTCAATATTAAGAGCTTAATTCTATGCATTAATCTCTGACTCACTGAAAAACATTAGTTTACATGGTCTTGTGCCATGTGGGTCAACCAGAGTACCTAACTTAAGCTCCACCTATATTATATTGTCACCACCGAAACAATTTACATGGACCCTGGTCCCAGAATGGAAATCGAATACTGGTTGCTGGTGTGACTGCACCAAATTGGCCTTTATTATCAGGCGATCAATTACTTGTAAATGAAAATCTACGGCGGAAACTTTTTCACATTATAATTATTATTAATATTTATTATTGTTACAGTAACATGTAAGTTGTGTCAATACCATCAGTGAATTCGTAGAAATATGGGATATTACGTAACCGAATGCATTGATGGTGTGTACATCACAATTTTAGCAAGAAAATATTTTTCAGATACCAAATAGACAATTTTATGTTTTAAGTTTCTTTTTGATAAATTAATGCATTTGTTTTTTACTAACAATATAATATCACCACTATTGAATGCCCATAATCTATTAGCTGTTAGTTTGTTAGTTTCCATTTTTATTTAATGTCATTTATTAATATAAAAAAATCCAAATAGTGCCTTATGCCCTCTTAAATACATGCATCCAGTCTTATCTTATTTTGTCATCTTAGACCCCTAGAGAGCACAGTCAACCACGGTTTATTAGATTACAATCAGTAACACAGTAACTGATAAGCTGAAGGACACACTCCACACAAATATCTTATTATCTCCAGGTCATACTATCTTGAGATTTGAGGTTTTTTTTATTAATTTTAAATGAATACGAAATAAGTTGTTTTTTATTTAGGAAAACAAGTATTATAATAATTGTTTTAAACAATGTGTTGGCATGGTAAATCTATCAGTTGTATTTGATTTAATTATTGAGAATGATGGACTAATAAATCTGCAGATTAATTTTACAAAGACAATATTATCAGTTTTAAATACATAGTTTTATTTGTTTGTAATACTACTGGCAATTTTCTTTGGTTTTTTCTACAAATCCTTACTTTTTGTTTAAACAAGTGTTATATTTTTATGCTTCCCGAAATACAATTTTGGCGGAACATATAGTGGCAAGTTTGTCCTTCCTTCCTTCCTTCCTTCCTTACTTCTTTACGTCACACTTTTGTTACGGTTTCTCATAGCGCCATCAATACTTTACCGATCTCTTTCATATTTGGCATGTAGGTACCTTGCATGGACCTCTACCTTTTGAAGAGGTTTGAGGTCACTGGGTTCAAGGACAAGGTCACCGATGCTAATAATAGATTTTCCGTCACGCTTTTGTTACAGTTTCTCATAGGGCCTTCACTACTTTACGGATCTCTTTCATATTTGGCATATAGGTACCTTGCATGGACCTCTACCTTTTGATGAGGTTTGGGGTCAATGGGTTCAAGGTCAAGGTCACCGAGGCTTATAATAGATTTTCTGTCACGCTTTTGTGACAGTTTCTCATAGGGCCTTCACTACGTTACTGATCTTTTTCATATTTCGCATGTGGGTACCTTGCATGGACCGTTACCTTTTGATGAGGTTTGAGGTCACTGGGTTCAAATCAAGGTCACCGAGGCTAATAATTGATTTTCCGTAACGCTTTTGTTACAGTTTCTCATAGGGCCTTCACTACTTTACCGATCTATTTCATATTTTGCATGTAGGTACCTTGCATGGACCTCTACCATTTGATGAAGTTTGAGGTCACTGGGTTCAAGGTCAAGGTCACCGAGGCCTAATACTAGATTTTCTGTCACGCTTTTGTTACAGTTTCTCATAGGGCCTTCACTACGTTACTGATCTTTTTCATATTTGGCATGTGGGTACCTTGCATGGACCGTTACCTTTTGATGAGGTTTGAGGTCACTGGGTTCAAAGTCAAGGTCATCGAGGCTAATAATAGATTTTCCGTCACGCTTTTGTTACAGTTTCTCATAGGGCCTTCACTACTTTACCGATCTATTTCCTATTTGGCATGTAGGTACCTTGCATGGACCTCTACCTTTTGATGAGGTTTGAGGTCACTGGGTTAAAAGTCAAAGTCACCGAGGCTAATAATATATTTTTCCGTCACACTTTTGTTACAGTTTTTCATAGCGCCTTCAATATTTTACTTATCTCTTACATATTTTTTTGGCATGTAGGTACCTTGCATAGACCTCTTCCTTTTGATGACGCTTGATGTCATTTGGGGTCAAGGTCATCGAGGCTAATAATAGATTTTTTAAGTGGTTATTAACACATAGATTGACAAAGCGCATCATCGGGGAGCATCCATCGTTTTTAACGATACTTGTTTTTAGGAATTTACTAAGGAGTTATAATGCTAGGGTCTAAAAGTGATTGAAAAAGTACCAAACAAATATTTGTGCGAATGGGATGTCACTGGGCCAATTGTTGTACTGCTCATTTGACACTTTACAGTAAAACTTGTTGTTCAATGTCATAAGTTGGCAGTCATTTAGTCCATCCCAAAAAAGGGACCTTTTACACAATTCAATATTCAGACTCATAATTTAAGATTCAATGTGACAGACTAACAATTGATATAAGGGCTTCTAAATGCTCATCGCGCACCAAAGATGATAAACAGTATCTGGACAAACCACAATGAGATTTCAATCAGGCAACATTCATTTTAATTTGTTCCCAGCATTTCATAAGCACTTTTTATATTGATCATTATATTGTTCATTATCATCCATAAATAAACATTTAAAATGCATTTACAATTTCTTTTGAACATTCTTTCCAAATGCTTTGTGACACTATTTCCAATATTCTATCAGAAATTGTGTTTTTGTTTTGTCTCTTTTTAATTCATTCTATGGTGTGATGAAGATACAAAAAAGTATGTCAAGGGCAGCTATGATTTTCTCATTAATTATTTCAAGATAAAAGAGTTGTACATTTCATGCAAATTAAATATGCTTCAAAACATTCAGGGTATTGCACATGCTTGATAATAGTTTCTTTGTGTCTCACATCACTGAAACACAAGTTGCTATCTACTGTTGTGCAAATGTCAAATTTGAAATCTAACTTTCATTTTTACCTGAAGCATTTAGTACAAATACCATTTCATAATTATTTGATTAGTTGATAAAACTTTTTACCTGAGAAATGGGGTTATATTTTTAATAAGTTGCCAGTCGCAGACATGGGGTAATCATAATTGTTAATCTGTTATCATCATGATTATTAATTGATTACTTTTTTCATTAATCATGGATTGATCATTAATTATAGCTTTTGTATTACTTAAATAATAGTTTTTATAGATTACCTCTACAAGAGGTCATTACTCATTATTATTTTATATATATATATGTGTGTGTGTGTGTGTGTGTATATATGGTATGTCAGTAAAAGATTGTGTTTTCAACAATATCATGAAACATATTATTTTTGATTATTTTAACAAGAATTATTCCACCATATTGACATTGTCAAATGTGTGGGAAATGCTTGCAAAAAAATAATAATGTTATAATATATTATACATTTTGGGAAGTAATTTTAGTATTTCTTTGCATCAATAGAAAACAACACTGTTTGTCATTATAGGATACATAATTTGTATGGCTGACCACTTAAACATTATTAAAATTATTGTAATCCGAACAAGATATATACAAGACCAGACCAGATATAAAATCTCACAATGAATGACATAGTTATGGTCCTGACAAAATGACTACTATATTATAGCCCCCCGCCCTCCCTAGCAATTGCTGTGAGGGGTAAAAAACACCTGGACATTAAACCCGGGGGGGGGGGGGTAACTTCCCACATTTTAGGGTAGGGGCGTCCCGCTGAGACTTGCGAAATGTGACCCATTTATATTCCGGAACTCTGATACAGTAGACACATTTTGATACAAGACTTTTTTTAAAGCATACCCATTTGTATACGATACCATTGAGAACGTGGACCCATTTCAATACAAGAATTTTTATAAACTGGACCCATTTAAATACTAGAATTTGATAAAGTGGACACATTTCATACTTGAATTTTAATTTCTGTCATATCAATACAGTATACTTATTGAATTTGCTAGTATATCTTTCCCGCTACTGAAATTTACTTTTTGATACCCATTTATATATACAAGAATGACATTTATCATACCAATTTTGAAACTGATACTTTCAAATCTATATGCATTTATATATAAGCAAATTCTGATTACAATACCCATATCTATACTTAGATGCTCAAACCCATACCCCTATCTATAATTTGAGTCGAAAAACACACCCCATAAAATCGGCACACCCCTATATACCCGTATATAGGAAGCAATCCCCCCCGGGACATTAAAGCTTAATATATTTTGAATGACCAAAGCTACAAAAGAAAACAAGTATCATATCTTTTTTTTAAGTGGTAATTGTAAATAATTTAGTCAATCATTTTCATTGTGATATTCCTTTGCATAAGAAAATTACAACAGATTGTATTTACCCCTTTTTGCAGGTGATTCTTTAAGCCAAAGTTTATATTTAAAGTTTAAGTCGCTACAACTATGAAGAGTTAAACAATTCAAATTCTTAATAGTTGTAGCGACTTATCATTGAACTTCAAATATAAACTATGGATTGTATCACATATGGTAGCATTCAAAGTGCCAATTGAGATTAAAGGCTGCCCATATTTTGATTTTGATATTCCTTTAAATAGTGAAAGTATGCGAGTTTTAATTTATCCTGTATTTCATATATTTGCATTCATCCGTTTTGATTTTCCGCAAAAACCTTGCATATTTTGAGTGACCAAAGTTAAAGAAGGGTGCATTACATCATATAAACATGTACCGGTAATAACTGATATTTTTCTTAAGTGCTCATTGTACTTCATTTAGCTCCACAGTTTCATAGTGATATTCATTTGCTTAAGAAAATTACACAATATTTTATACAGCCCATTGTGCAGGTACATGTTTAAAGCCAAATAAAGCTTCCAACTAAACTCTTCATAGTTGTACTGACTAAAACTGAAAACATATACCATGGATTGTATCATTACTGGTATTATTTTAAAGTGCAAATTGAGTTTTATGGCTGCCCTTATTTACATTGTGATATTCCTTTAAATTATGCAATTATGCAAGTTTTAACTTTTCCAGTTTTTCAGATATTTGCATTCAGCCATTTTTATTTTCTCCAAAAAAGCATATTTTGAGTGACTAAAGCTAAAAAAGGATGAATTGCATCAATGATGCAATGCATCCTTTTTAGCTCCACTGGCCAGAGACCAGCGGGGCTTATGTCATGATCCTGTGTCCGTCGTGCGTGCCTGCCGGCGTTAACTTTTTCTTTAAACATCTTCTCCTATACTAAAAGTCCAATTCTGATAAAACTTCTCACAAATGTTCCTGGGGTGAACCTCTTTCAAAATTGTTCAAATTATGCCCCTGGGGTGAAATTTGACCCCGCCTCGGGGGTCAATAAATTGAACATATGCTTATATAAAGTCTATTTTGTGCAAAGTTAAAAAATCTTTCTGCCCATAACAATTGGGCCTAGTGCTACCACATTTGGAATGTAGTGACATTTTATAGTTCTCTACTTTGTTTGTTCAAATTATGCCCCTGGGGTCAAATTTGACCAAATGGTATTATTGAAGATACAAAATCAGATATATTTAATTTCATATGGGACGGTAAACCTGATAAAATTAAACGAACTCAATTAATGCATTCAGTAGAATATGGAGGTATCAGACTAACGGATATAAATTATTTCCTGAATGCAATCAAATGCAGTTGGGTTAAAAGATATTTATATAATACCAATACGAGTAAATGGAAATTATTCTACCAGAAAATTCTTAAAACATATGGTGACTCCTTACTTTTTGAATGTTGTATCGACAATAATATCCTAGATGAAATATCAACCAAAAACTTATTTCTATCCAATGTTCTATCGGCATGGTGTAAAGTTACTCATAATTTAGAAACCAAAATAAACAGTAAAATCATTCTATGGAACAATAAAGACATAACTACAAACAATAAAACGTTTTTCTATAAACATTGGTTCGAACGAAACATAAAATATGTAGATCAATTGTACGACTACAGAATTAACGACTTCTATTCGTTTGATAACTTATGCTACATATTCGGAATACCTACAAATAACTTCCTGGTGTACTACACATTGATCAAAAGTATACCCATACATATTAAAGCTGTAACCAATACAAATAACACACCATGTACTCAAAAAACATTCGTAGAAAACATAATTGCAAAACAAAACAAAACGAACACAATATTTTACACACTTCAAATTAAAAAACCTGCCGAAATCTCTAAAGCTCAAACTAAATGGCAAAACCTTCTTGGAGAAAAAGAATATAATTGGAAACAAATATTTGTCATGCCATATAAATCAACTACTGATAGCACACTGAGAAACTTTCAATATAAATACATCCAGAGAATCATATCAACAAATAAACAACCTATCTAACACAAATCTATGTGATATGTGTAGTGAACATATTAAACAATATAATACCTTTTCTGGGAGTGTAAACATATTCAATCTCTTTGGAATCAATTGACAACCTTTCTAGAGAAACAACAATTAAATGTTAAACTATCCCTCTTAGACATCAGTTTAGGGGTAAACACCTTCAAAATACAAGAGATTAATAATGCTGTGAATAACATAATTATATTAATGAAATATTTTATATTCAGCATATAATACAGTCAACAAAAACCTATAATGAACTGTTTCATCAATTATTTAAAACTGAAGATTCAAATTGGAAAAGAAATTGCCATAAACAATGATACACTTCATATATTTGAACAAAAATGGAAACACATGAAACTTTCATAAACAAGTCCAGTATGCTTTCTACCCACTTTATGCAACTCATCCTTATTCATAACTATTCTGTTTTTCTTTACAACCAACAAAAAAACAACATATTAACCTTTTTTTATCAAAAAGAAACCACAAAAACAAAAAAGTATATATTAGCATATATTGTATAACATGGTTGAACATTATTGCTGCTACATGGTATCATTTTGTCTTATGATCATATAAATGTACATGTACACATTTTAAGTCTTTTATTGAATAAAAAAATAAAAAAATAAATAGTATTATTTTATGTGCTGATTGAGTTTTATGGTTTCCCATATTTATGCCTCCCTTCGAAGAAGAGGGGGTAGATTGTTTTGTACATGTCCGTCGGTCGGTCGGTCCGTCCGTCCACCGAATGGTTTCTGGATGATAACTCAAGAACGCTTTTGCCTAGGATCACGAAACTTCATAGGTAGATTGATCATGACTCGCAGATGACCCCTATTAATTTTCAGGTCACTAGGTCAAAGGTCAAGGTCACGGTGACTCGAACCAATATAATGATTTCCGGATGATAACTCGAGAACGCTTACGCCTAGGATCATGGAACTTCATAGGTACATTGATCATGACTCGCAGATGACCCCTATTGATTTTCAGGTCACTAGGTCAAAGGTCATGGTCACTATGACTTGACACAGTAAAATGGTTTCCGGATGATAACTCAAGAAAGCTTACGCCTAGGATCATGAAACTTCATAGGTACATTGATTATGACTCGCAGATGACCCCTATAAATTTTCAGGTCACTAGGTCAAAGTTCAAGGTCACATTGACAAAAAACGTATTCACACAATGGCTGCCATTACAACTGACAGCCCATATGGGGTGGGGCATGCATGTTTTATTTTTTAATGATGTTCCTTGAAACAATCAAATTATACAAGATTTACCCCATTTCGCACATACTTCAGCCATTTTTACTTTCGAAAAAACCTTCATATTTTGAGTGATTAAAGCTATACAATTGGTGCTTGAATCATCATAACTTTTTTCACTAAAGTGCGAATTTTATTGTATTTTGCTCACATTTGCTTAGTAAAATTCCTATATAACAGAAGAAATGTACTACATACTTTTTATCCTAATTGGCAGATGCATGAATAAGAGCAAATGACAATTATAACTGAAAGAATGCGATAAACTTGATTTTTTTATGAATAATTATATCTCAAGATGATTGAAATTATACAAAAATGAATAAAAAAATAAATTTGTTACTCAGAAATGGACTCAGGCTGGCAAGACACGGAGGGAGACTATGGGAAATTACAGTTGACAAGTGTTATGGCTAGTATTTCAATGAAATTAAAATCAAATTCAACCTGTGAATGTTAATTACAGTAACGTAATGTTAAGTATAATATGATAATGGTTCATAAGTATCGATTTTTTAAACAATGAACAACTGAGCATATCTCAGTATCTGGATTCAATTTAAGTGCACACAGAGATAGATTTCTTCTTTTTTTCTGTTCCTAATACCGGTATCCATAAAAACCACCCAAGAAAGATGTCAAATTGATACCAGTTACTAATGTTGTGAAATATTTCATACAAAACTGCCAATTTTGTCGTCTAGTTTATGGGCATATGGGTGTTGAAATGCGCTTTATCAGTTGATGTATCTCAAATTTATAATGGCAGACACAATATGGTGCCAGGTAAAAGATCAGCCCTCCCAAATTAAATCAACCTTTTTATAATAATGTAAACATTTATAATTTGACTTCATTCTCATTCACAATTTTACTTTGTGTAAATTAGTATAAATAATAGTTTGTTTATTTTGTGTAGTTAAAACCATCGAAGAATGTGCTTAATTAAAAAAAGTGCTTCAGTTTTATAAGTTAAGGAAAGTTTTAATAAATTGATCATTTATAATGATTTAATTTATAAATTTAGTTTTGAAACAAGAGTCATTTAATAATTAAGATAAGAATTTAATTAATAATTTAATTTTTATCCATTGATCAAGGAATATTAAATCTAAGAATTTAATTTAAAACAGGTGCTTGTTGATCAATTTATAATATAGGAAGATAATTTAATAAGGTGTCTTAGCTCAGGTAATATTGAATACCACACAATACCTGGAAATAAGAAAGCATTTTGTCTTATTACCAGTTATTGTGTGGTGTAAATGGTGGATTGGTTGTTTATTGTCTTTCGGTGTTCATTTGCTGAAATATGACAATGCATTTATAAAAATGAAGCTCATTCTATTACAAGAAAATGAATTTTGTATAATGGAAGAGTTTTTAAGTTACAATATTCATGAAACACACATAA
The DNA here is from genome assembly GCF_020536995.1 of Dreissena polymorpha. Lineage (NCBI taxonomy): Eukaryota > Metazoa > Mollusca > Bivalvia > Myida > Dreissenidae > Dreissena > Dreissena polymorpha. The sequence goes on along the minus strand of NW_026273422.1, from coordinate 61,662 downwards.
ATCCTATTTTAAAGGTAACTGGCCGTCAACTGCAGTAGTTTGTTATATCTTATGGAGAAATTGCCATTATTACAATATGCAGTAACAAGTCAACTAAACAGCCCGAATGTTGTTGGGTTAAAATGGTTAAAATGCTGATAGAAAGAAAAAGAATTCACATATGAAACATTATAAATTGCATGCTTATGTGCCTTCTTAATAAATTCCATGAGGCATTTATATTTTATGCCCCCGGTAGGTTGGCATATAGCAGTTGAACTGTCTGTCAGTATGTCAGTCTGTCCGTTCGTCCGAAAAAAATATTTAACGTTGGTCATAACTTTTACAATATTGAAGATAGCAACATGATAGTTGGCATGCATGTGTATCTCATGAATCCGCACATTTTGAGTGGTGGAAGTTCACGATCAAGGTCATCCTTCAAGGTCAAAGGTCAAATTGCTGCGCAGTAGGGGGCATTGTGTTTCTGATGAACACATCTCTTGTTTTATTTAAATTTAGAATAGCATATAATACATTTTATATTATTCGGTGTTCATCTGATATGCTCATTTGTATTTTCAGTTCGGCTATGCCCAGGAGGGAGTGACTGAGTTATGGGGTGCAGAAGAAGCACAAGCCAACTCGACATGATGAATCATCCCCAACAGCGCTTGACGATGGTTTTCTGCTCGATGAGGATGAATCCATAACTGAGAACTGAGGATGATACTTCTCTCAACACTGCATTGTATGAAGACAAAGCAACCCAGTGTGGTTAGTCATCGTCAACAACAGAACCAGACTCAGCTGACGTTGGAGACTGTCAAGTTGAGATCACTGTGCCTATCAGGGTTGAGTGTTACATACTAAACGAAGTGATCCAAAGCCATTTATTGTCAATACGCACGCTAGTGACCTGGACATTCGCTGTTTACATTCATATCAAAGCATGGCAAAATATATTTAAGGATGAAGTATGTGTTAATGAAGCAGGACACACTACTGAATATGTTCATGGTTAGGAAGTTGCCCAGAACCATTTTTTGTGGGAACAAATTGCTAACGATTATCTTTTTGCCCTTTAGCTCACCTGAGCACAATGTGCTTATGGTGAGCTTTTTTGATCGTCTTTTGTCAGTCGTGCGGTGCGTGTTGTGTGGCGTCAACATTTGCCTTGTAAACAATCTTGAGGCCACATTAATTGTCCAAACTTCATGAAATTTGGTCAGAACATTTTTCCAAATGAAATCTTGGACAAGTTAAAAAATTGTTCCGGTTTATTGTCCGTCATCATGAAACTTGGTCAGAAGATTTGTCCCAATGATATCTTGGGCAAGTTCAAAAATGGTTCCGGTTGGTTCAAAAGCATGGGCACCAGGGGGCGGGGCATTTTTCCTTATATGTCTATACATAGCTATAGAAAACCCTTTTTAACACTCTATAGAGTGTCCCAATGATATCATGAAAAACATGGCCACCAAGGGGCGGGGCTTTTTTTCTTACATGACTATGGTAAAAACATGTTAACACTCTCAGTCGCATTTATAGTCCAATCTCCATGATGAAAAATTCTTATGTGATTATCATTTTTCTTCAGCAACATTAATACCCTGCCCCATACGATAATGGCTCTTATGCTTTCATGTTTGTTGCCTGAATAACTGCAGAATATTAGCTGTTTTTTCCAAATATTATTTTAATTTTGTAATTTTAACAACTTGCTTAATACGTGTAATAAATTGCTTATTTTTTTATGCCAGGTGTATTGATATGTGTTCATGAATGATGAAGTTTTGAGGAAATATCATTAAATTGTAAAAAGCATGTTCATGCATTTTTTTATTGCACAGACTAAAATTGTTACATTGTACTACAGGGGTTTATTTAGAGACTGTATCACATAAATGGTTGCATAAGCTCCTCTGTAGAAGCCGGAACACATTTCATTTAGTTTATCAGTATGTACATAAGGGGACATAGATTGTGCTTTTTAACTACACATGAAATCCATATGTCCTTTTCATTAACTTTTTGCATTCTGGGCACTCATACACAACTGACTGATTAATGTCCTAAACAAATTCACTATCACCATGTTCATCCTCGTCATCCCATGACACAAAATCCGCCTAAGACATGTTGAAGAAACACAGAAAAGTCACTTAATAACTTGATCGATATGCTAAATATCGGAGAATGGCACAGTATACGGGTCTAAATATTTCTATACATATACTCTAGGTGGTTATGTTATTTATTATTGGTAAAATTGTGGATTGAATTTAGCGGTAATTTAAGAGAGCAAAGAACACAAACAGCAGATTAGAGCAGACCAAGAACAGATTCTCTCCATAAGAAGAAAAACTTGTTCAGAGCTTTATTCAAATTATACTACAGGTAAATGGCATTCAGATTATTCAAATTTGAACAATGCAATTAAAATGAAAAACAAAAATCTAATTAAAAGAACCTATTATTAGTTGTTTGTCGTAAGATTCTTATCGCTCCTTTATCTCATTACAAAGGCCATCTTTATATACCGGTAATCATTGGGTTTTTTTCAAACTGGAGCCAGATAAAATCGCTTAATAAAACAATGCGGCATGTGATTTATTTTAATTGACACATTACCGTTGAGTTTATACCGCATACATTCTCATTTAAATAATACATAACATATGTGTTTCAAATCACAAAAACTGGAATGCGAAAGCGTGTTTTAGAAATGTTGATAAGCGTGTTTACTACCGTTGCAACCGTCAAACAGTTGCGCGTTTAAGCCTATCTCGCCAAAACCACTGGATGTGCGAGTTTGCCGATATTTTGCGAGCTGCCTATCTCTGTTATCTACGTCTCTGATAAAACTAATTACTGGTGTGTTGTTTTTTCATCCTTTCCATTTGTCTTTTTTATATGTCTGTCAAATACAGGGCATATTAAGGGATTACCTATGTCATGCCTGGGGTCGGGCAGCTTCCAGTACTTTGTCCGGAGTATAAGTCTTTAACTATAACACCTATTCACATGAAACTTCATATATGGATAGATCTCACTGATGAGAAGTTCAGTCCACAAGAACTATAGCTTTAGCCCCTGCATTACTTGATTTATCTCACTTTTTTATTGTCCGGGTCATAACGTAATTACAATAAGGCCCATTGACATCAAACTTTGAACAAAGGTAGGTTGTGGTGTATTGAAGTGCAGCGTTCAACAATCATAAGTCGAGAACTCTGGCTTGCATATTTCACAATTCTATGTCTTTGTTGGTTTCACCTTTTTTCTTGGTTTCCTGTTTTCCTGAAACTACTAGTTCATGATTGAAAATTGAGTTTTTATTACATTTAGAAAGGACATCATGCTGCTCATATGGGTTATATCAAATATTTCAGTTGTGTGTGGTATTTTGTATTTTATACACAATAATGAAAAGTGATCTAAGTCCTTGATGTAATATGTCTGTTCAGACGGAAAAAGACAGCACAGGAACAAACGTCTGGGATATCATATCCCTATCAGAAAACAAAACAGTTAATAACTGAAACTGCAAATATAGCTCAAATGTATTTAAACATCATCGATTCTATTGGAGAAGTGGTGTTGTGTCCCATAATTGAAACTAGCCAGTACAGTATGTTTCAAGAAGACTCCCGCATGTCTCTGCTAATAACGCTACAAGTGCACGGTGTTGTTAAAGATATAAAAAAACAAACAACCACAATAACAAAACAATGAACCTAACACACTGCCCTATTCAGGCATTTTGTGTATAAAAAATCTTGTGGAATGTAACCGGTACACTAAGATACGACATTGCACCGAAAATGTTTGCAAGCTAAATTTCTAGGAAAAAAACTTCCAAAACTGTAACACGGGAATAAACAACAAAAGAAATACAATTTCGAATGACAATAAGTATGCTTCCAATGTTATTGTCTTTCTGGATTGTATTTATCATCACAGTACTGGATAAAAGCAATGTTTGGATTATGAAAAGGTAAATGTAATATATTTTCGAGATAAGTCACTTTATTATTTATACATTGAGTCTTTAAAATTATGGAACGTTTTAAATTCATCTTTCCAGAAATATCAATATGTGGGTCTAATCTCTTACAAAAAGACATTTTATTCAACGTAACGTACTGAGTTAAGAAAAATCAATAATTATAAATTGATTTTGACACCGTAAAAAGAAAACATCAATTATTTAATAAAGTTTGGTGTCTTTTACTCTTTATACAATGGAATATATTGCAATGTGTATAAACTGTTTATTGTAGTCTGATCCCCCCTCCCTTTTCCGGTCAAACTCCCATGGAAGTTCTTTATAAATTGGAGTTAGACACCCATTGGGGGTTATTTTAAATGGGAGTTTGACGGGGTCTCCCATATCAATTAAACTCCAACGGGGTTTTCACGGGAGACCCCGTCAAACTCCGTTGGAGTTTAATTGATATGGGGGATTGACGGGATCTCCCGTCAAAACTCCACGGGGAAGAAAATCTACAAACACTTGTTTTTTTTTGATAACCATGTATTTTAAATAAATATATGGACATGATTGTGTTCAAAATATGATACTAGTTGCAATAATTGAGTAATGCATCCAAAAAAATCAATCTTAAAACGAGTTACATGTTCCAAGCTTAAAGATCTAGCATCTTATTTTTTTTTCTAGCCACAGGAATTTATAGCTGGTTCGGTGTCTGTGGTATAGTGGATGGGGTGTCTGCTATCTGGCTTAGTCGCTGGGAGGTCTCTGTATTTATCCTTTAAGTGGGAGCATTCTTTAGATAACCCTAAAGACATACTATGGCGTACCATTTGGGTTGAAAGTCAAGAAGACCTACACGTTAAAAAGAGAAATGTACGTCGAAGTACAATAATTGTACGTCGACATGAATATAAAATACACTTCGAAGTATATATGTGTACGTCAAAGTACAATTTGTACTTCGACATACATGTTTGTACTTCTACGTACACATTTTATGAACAGCCAATCAAAACACTAGTCTCTTGAGCCGCTTTTCCTTCAGATTTATTCATAATAAATGTTTAAAATCTCTTTTTTAGTTGAGGACAAAATGAATAAAAATATCAGAATGGCAAAAAAACAACACATAGAAGTTTCAAGTATTTAATGCATTGAAATAGATTATATACAAATTTGAAGAAGATTCAATTGTTACCTTTTTAAAATTAAAATTATTCAGCATATTGTGTGTATGAAATGATCATGCGGGGCGGAGTATCACGACCGTCCAGCGCATTACTGTGTAGGAAATTCCCAACGGTAACCAGTATTATAAACTCCCCGTTGGTCGTATTTTGTGATAACCATAACTAGCATAAGTCAGAGGTTAATTCTGCCACGCCAGGTCAATAAATACGCACACTATCTATGAGTTAGCGGTCGATAGTCGCATAATTTGGTGTAAATCATAATTATAATAATGTTTAATCAATACGCACAATATCTATGAGTAAGTGGTCGATAGTCGCATAATTCGGTATGAATAATACTAATAATAATGTTCAATGTCAAAAATCTCTAAAAGCAACAGACGTAAGGTGTCTTCTGAATGGCGAACACTCAAGGGTCGGTGAAAATTGTACGTCGAAGTACATTTCTCGTTCTACTTAGTAAGTCTTGTACTCTTTCGACGTCATGGTACGTCATATAGACACTAAGTACTGGTCCTACCCAGGAAACAGTTTGTTTCATCAAATGTCTCAATTCAACTTGACAGCTTGCTAAAGCAGTTGCATTTAGCATACAGTACACTGATTTAACATAATCAAAATCATGTGATGTGTCAAATCAATTTTGATTGACAAATTTGACAGGATTTTTTTTTAATCCAATAAGTTTTAGACTGTCAAATAACACACGCTACGTCTTGAAAGCCATACCTGGAGCTTTCGTCTGTATATCACTGACTTCATCAGAAGAATGATTTCTACTGTTGGGAAACGTTAACACCACTAATTGTCTTCTTATTTATTATCAATGTATAATTATGTGTAACAGCATAACAACATACTTGATTCCCAATTAAAATATTTAATAAATACAGGTATCTTGCAGGTTTCTAATTTTCTTTCGCAAACTATTGTTGAATAGTTTAAATTTTGTCGCCACTAAAAAACTAGCCATTTTGTAGCAATTCTAAAATCACAGTCTAAACTGCATAAACTTAGCTCTATAGTTACAATTTGAATGCACATATTAGAATGCATCATGTTATATCATCCATATTTTTTTATTTAAACATTCAAATAACACATAACACAGTACATATATAAAAAGGTATGTGGTATTGTGTGGAGATACAAAACACTTCACATCATTTATTTGCACATAAAATAATAGTTACAAAATAAGTAAAACTAAAACACTGTCATCAACCTACATTTCAAGAATATTTACGTATATGAAATTACAAAGTGGTGTTATTGTATTGCCTTTAACTAAATTAACATTGCTGGTTTTGTACTTGCCATAAAACATGTATCATGGATTAACAAGTAACAACCAATTTATTAATTACACAATAGAACGGAAATCATATTAATTGCATTATGCATTTACTAAACAAGCTATTTGCTACTGTTTAGAATTACACTATCTTACTAAAAATGATCACAGGTACTTAGTGCTTTTACATACTTGTGGTAAGTTTTGTATTACTAATTTGACAATTATCGGCAGACACTTGTTGATATACCGACAAAATTTGCATGGGAACTCTCATATTTTTTCAGCATAAATGCCTTCAAATTGTTAATTTAACAACTCTTTGACATTGTTTGCACATCTGATCTTATTATACAATAGCTGATTTTTGTTTATAGATAGACATATATAGACTTTTCAAAGTTCTATAAAAGTTCACACATGTTCCATCCAAGTAAACAAACAGAACCAATAAAGATCACCACAGATAATAACTGTGTGTATAGCTTGGAAATTTGATAGTTCAGGAATCCCTTTGTTGATTTCTGTAAACCAAAACTGTCAGTTTTGCTGGATAGAATGGCTTGTGTGATGCCCAGCTTTTGCCTTCGCCGAACAGCTTCTAAAAACGGAAAACCAACAAATATCTTAAAATTTGATCAATAATGCAGACAATTTATAAATGTCTTGTTTTTTGTTGATTTCGAATCTGGGAGATTTTTAACGTAAGATTGTGGTACGAAAATCCAACGGTATCGGATTTTGTGGTTTTAGGCCAAACTTTTTATAGTGATATGTAACCTTTCGGGGATATCGGTAAAGTGCGAGCAGACGAGGTGTAAATACGTTAAAAATTAAAGCTAAAATACTAAAAAGTTAGATCGGGAATATCTTTAAATTTTGTGAATAAATGTGTTTCTGGTGGATAACAACGACAACTTGCCAAAATATTGCTCATGATCACACGTAAAACTTCTTTCTGAGACATTGTGTACACACCGGTCTTACTGTCGAAGTGACGTCACCATCTATGTATAGAATGCTTTCTGAGAGCGAATGGAAAATGCGTCACATATTCTGACAAATAAACAGTAGGGTGTCGTTATTGAAATACCGCGAGAATACTGGAAGAATAGAGATGCCAACTATAATGTTTAAAACAAATAATTTTTTAACAAGCGTTTAACGGCCACCGGAAAAACTTTGCGAAACCGAAATTTCGCAAACTTAAGTACCCTTTTTCTTAAAGATTTGCTACTTTGAGACATAGTATGCGATAAAAGTCTTATCGTTGATTAATAATTGGTTATTTTCACTCAAAAAACGCGTTTTCTTCACTATGAAATTTATAAGCAAAGTTGGGGTTCCCATGGGATTTTTGCATTTTCCCATGGGATTTTCGATTTTCCCATGGGATTTTTTGTCCCATGGGATTTTTGTTCTCCCATAATTTGCAAATGGGAGAAAAATCCCATGGGATTTTGAACATTTTTAAAAACGTGTTTTATTTGCGTTTGCAAGTATTTTAACGTTATTTAAGGACTGTATATTGGTTTTATGCCAATTATATATAAAAATATATAGTAATAAAAAAAAACCATTTTAAAATGGGAGAAAAAAATCCCATGGGATTATTAAATGATGAACAACTACGATAATTTAATGCGTTTAGTCATGTTTTAATTTAAAAAAAATCCCATGGGATTTTAAATCCCATGGGTTTTTTTTTCCCATGGGATTTTTTTTTTTCCAATGGGATTTTTCAGTTTCGTAAGCCGAATAAGTTTCTTAATGCGAAAAACAACAATAAAGGAAATAATAATTATAATTATGAATAATAAATTGAATAATATAAATAACATGAATATTTTTAAAATGAGTTACAATTAAAGGTTTATGCTAGTAGAACTTATCATTTCTTGTTCGAGCAGATGGTTGAGTCCAATTGGTGAGTATGCCAGCTTAGAACCAGTATAAATGCATCGCAGACAGACAACGCTGTCATACTGTACACATCGCTGAGTAACAATCTTTATTGCATTTCATTTTGCAACAGAAAATGAACTCCGTAGTATAATTGATCTTATATATGCCCTCTGCTTTTGAAAGCGTGCAACACATCAACATAACAATAAGTCCATGCCAAAAACTATGTGCAAATTCCATTCAAAGCTATATACACATTATAAAGGTCAGATGACCCGCGTCATGCGAAAATGGGTCTTATGTCATATGCGGCCAAAGTTGGTCCATCCTAGCTTGTCAAACCGCGCAGTCTGGTCAGGTTCTACGCTGACTGATATATAAAGTCAAGCCATGATTCGTGGTCTCATATCCAAACTCGGTAGCTCCTGTGCGAAACTTTTACCGGAAACGACGGCACCGAGACGGGCGCTCGAACTTTGCGGATGCGCGTTATATGTTATATATAATAGCGCGATGTGTTTGTTCTTGCCTCAAATTAGTAAGCCCAATCAGCGTTTTATTGTGTTCTTTGCTTCTACTATTAACAAGAACTTCAACCGATACGAACATGAATTTTATTTTAATATGTTTATTTAATGCTCGGAAAACTCATTGTATATTTAGACTACTACTTATAAAACAAAGTCGGGTTTTCAACATCTGTTTTCGGCATATAAATTGTTATTCCAAACCAGATTTTACGCACTTTACTGTACAAAATACCGTTAGGGCCACCGTGGTTACTCATTAAAATCTAGAGGGCGAGAATGCGAGAACGCGAAAGTACGATGACGTCAGTGCGACAATACGATGGCGACAATGCGTTCGTACGATTGCGAAAACGCGCTAGTACGATGACGACAATGCGACAGTGCGACAATACAATGGCGGCAGTGAGATAGTACGGGGGCGACAATGCGATAGTCATATTGTACTGTCGCCGTGGTATCATCGCAATGTCGCCATCGTTCTATCGCATTGTCGCCATCGTATTGTCGCACTGTCGCCATTGCATTTTCGAATTGCCGCCATCATACTATCGCGTAATCGCATTGGCACCATCGTACTATCGCACTGTCGGCTATCCCCATCGTATTGTCGCACTGTCGTCATCGTATTTTCGCACTGTCGTCATCGTATTATCGCACTATCGAACTGTAGTATTGTCGCCATCGTACTATCGAACTGTCGCCATCGTATTGTCGCACTGTCGTCATCGCACTGTCTGATTGTCGCCATCGTATTATCGCGTTCTCGCATTGTCGCCATCGTACTATCGCATTGTCGCCATCGTATTGTCACCCTGTCATCATCGTATTGTCACATTGTCGCCATCGTACTATCGCGATCTCGCGTTCTCGCCCTCTGGATTTTAATGTGTAACCACGATGGCACTAACGGTATTCCGTAATACTGCTAAAGCACAGTATGATTAGGTCACTCCCAATGCAGAAATCTCTATGTCTATTTTAGTAACAACACATGTCTATGGAAGGATATTTAGGTAAAAGTTACATCATTCGTGGTGAATATTTACATTATGACTGATGCTTATTCTAATTTGCTTTATGACAATTCCAACATGCTTGTTGTCTATTCGTTTATACTTGATGATTGCTGCAACATTACATCATTCATGATGAATATTTACATTATGCGTGATGTTTATTCTAACATGCTTCATGACAGTTCCAACATGCTTGTTCTCTATCGGTTATACTTGATGATTGTTTCAACATGCTTGGTGACTATCCAATGTTTGTGCGTTCATTATTCCTGAAACCATTCATAATCTGTTTTGCCACTTAGCGTCATTAACAACGGCAGTTAGCAACAGGCAGTAAGCAGAATGCAAGTTACTAAATTATGACAACAGGTGGCGCGCGTTTATTTTCCGTATGTTGAATAAATTACTTTTCGGAAAAAAAGCGAAAACATCCGAATCATTTTGACTAGTAAACTTAATAAGCTGAATTAGATCCCTTCGTTATATAATCTCCATTAAACTAAATACGTTCATTATTGCCATGAAGACCAGTAGGTTTACACAATCAATTGACTGCCGTGAATGTTTTTGATATTTGTAAGATGCAATTGGCACTCAAGAAATTATACATGTATTTTATTCAGAACATAACGGGGCTGATGTGTTGGAATTGTGGCCCTTCCCTAGTCCAAATAATTACAGTAGACGTAATCTACCGATGTGCATTGCATATCGACCTCATATTTATAAAGTAGCCCAAACCCCCATTGCCACAGACCTGTGCGTGAAACTTTCAGATTCCTCTAGTCTGTTTACCATGCTATAATTACAATTTCTATAAACACATATTTATCATTTTATGACTATATAATGTCTGTGGTATAAAGAGAAACCTGAAAGTTACAAGAACTCGTGTCTAGTACTGTACAACTATTGTAATCCTCGTTGAGAAAACAACTACTTCATCTACATGTATTAAAATATCATAAAACATAATTTTCAATCAAGTTGGAAAAAAACAATAAATAAATGTCATATAAACAGGTTTGTCATGAACGTTGACGTCGCTCTTGGTTACCAGAAAAATTCCCACGCACGGATTTCAACCGTCATTGTTTACAATCAATTAAGTGCATAAGTACTTGAATTTTTATAGTGTTTTTTAAAAGTGTCCAGCTACAGGTGGTCAGCGTGTGGCTATAATACTAATTAGTGAAAACATATTTTGGAATGATAAGTAATCATATTATAACGAAAAATCAACTTTTCTTAAAAAAATAAGTTAAATATATATTCAACAAGGTATCCAACTCGAAATCATCCGAAAACGGGATGCATCGTTTTAAACAGCCATTACTTCATCAATTTTGCAGCGATTTTCACGATCTTGGTCTTATTCAACGCAGAAATAAATTTCCTTTCTGGAAATGTATATGTCTTGCAATATTTTTACAAATACTGGGTCAACTTTTAAGAAGTAACACGATACACAACTCGCGTGACCCAGCTGTGATCGATCAGACAGTATTTATGACTGAAATCTTCACGGGGAAAAGGGCATTTTCCCTGCAAAGTTCACGAACCTCGATACCATAATTCAATAAAACGTATGAAAAAAAAACATTCTTACCGTGCTTGCCGTAGAATTATGCATCAAAACTAACTGTCCAGCGCATTTTCAAACCTTTGTTTACATACATTTCAACCAACTGACATTTTAAACACAAGAGTGATTTCATTGCTCCAATGCGGAGTTGTGTCTTTACAACTGGAGATTTCATTCATAAATACGGTCTGATCGATCACAACTGGGTCAAGCGAAGTATGTATAGCTTTATTTCTTAAAATTTGACCCAGCATGTGTAGAAATATAACAATATATATATATACATTTCCTAAAAGGAAATTCATTACTGCGTTGAATAAGACCGGGTCATGAAAATCGCTGCAAAATTAATTTAGTAATGGCTGCTCGAAACGATGCACCCCGTTTTCGGATGATCTCGAGTTGGATACCTTGTTATATATAAAACGATAGTGATTTTTTTTTATAGAAAATTTGATTTTTCGTTTTAATATGATTATTTATCATTCAAAAAGATGTTTTCACTAATTATTATCATAGCCACACGCTAACCACCTGTGTGTCCAGCACGTGTGCCGGGAGAACAGGGCTTAATGTATTTTTTGTTAAGCTCTATAATATTTATATCCAATCTGTATGAAAAAATGTCGGTGAACATTATTCCGGTGTTAATTTTTGAAAATATTGAGGCATTCGTTAATTATGGATCTAAAACGGAACATTAATCCGCAAAAAAACACCGGGCATATTGCATATTAGATCGGACACATGAAATTATTTCGAAAGAAAGCAATAAGAGTTTCAATTCTACATGAGTAAGTCTCGCTGTGCACGATTACGCTCTTACTGCTCGTATATATTTGACTCTTGGCAAATATCTAGTGTTTTATTTTGCTTAATCTAAATTGTGTCATGCATCTATATGTACTTAAAGCAGCATGACCAACAGCTCTTTCATATGTGAAAGAGATTGACACGAAATACCTACCCATCTATTATAAAGTTTATATGTGCACTTCAATATTATAGTTTAATAGCATTTTATGTGGTGCAATCTAAAGTACTCTAGTAAATTTGAAATTATGTAATCGATTTCCTCTCAACATACATGCAAAGTTCCAGATAACTTTTTCAGCAAAATCTTGGTTTACACTCTATAATAATCCAGCCTTAAAGTCTATTATTAATTGTTTTTTTTCAGGTAAATATAATTTTTGGCACATCCGCATTTAGGTTTATAGTCTAAGAAGAGCTCATGACAATTGCCGGGTTACAGCAGACTTTTTGCGATAAAAGGACCAGATAATGGAAAACGTTCGGCTTTTCGACTGTTGTAAAAATGGTCTGTTATTCATAATAACGTTAAAGTGCTGTTGATTTCATAATTGTAATGAGGGCCTAAACGAGTGGGAACTCATTTATAAAATGTTTACATTATATGCATTGATATTGAGTTTTACGAATGATCACACATTTTGAATTCTTATTTTATTTTTCCAATGTGTAACCGTAAGCACAGAATTTAAGTCTACTTTTTTACTAAATTTAATTCAATTTTTTACGACTTTAAGCGTCTTATCTGGAGCTCTGCATACATGCATTAGTAGCATATATTGAAATATATCCATAGACTTTCTTTGGTTATTGAAGGTAAATTACTGTACAAAAATTATGGTTAGTCATTAACCAAAAAAAAGTTAAGTCTACAAACACGCGGTTAATTTCGGTTAAGTAGCAAATATCTTACAAAGGTGCGCAACTTCTCCTATAACATAAAATTTCCGTTATACGCCGTAAACTTCCGTAGTCCTCCGTAGCATTTCGGAATGACTGTCAATTGACATCATTGTATCATGCATGATAGTATGTTGCTTTGTGCTTGGGTGAAACTCACATCTTACCATCGCGTTAATTTATTAAACGCATTAATATTTGATTCCATTATGCACTGCGCCTATTGCACAAGTCTCTCTGCACAAACTAACATACACATATGCAGCATGCAATTAACGAACAAAAATGTTGCATCTGTACACATGCATGATACCATTAAGCAGAATGTAAATAGACATTGGACATCAGGCAAGATGTAAGTGTCAGCAAGCATGAAAAGGTGTCTACATACTAATTGAAAGTACCATCAAGAATCATGACACAGTCACAAAGAAAGATGTAATTTTTACCTAAATACCCTTCCATATTTGTCGGCACTGTGTGTTTGCTTAATTTCACTGAAGAACGTCTACTGGTAAATCTTACAAAAAAAAGTGATAAATAAGACTGAGTAGCAATTTTTTCGGCGTTGCTGTTTAACGTCAAATTTGGCCTTTCAACGAACTTCTTAAAAGCCCATTGAATTTTAATGAAGAAGTTTCCCGCTTGTAGGTCCGAATGAATTAAATCAAATTTTGCAATTGGCAATTTGATAGAAATCCCCATAAAACATTGCACATAGCTTTCTGAAATAAACAGGCCACATTGAACGCATTCACGATATCCAACAGCTCTCTTTGCAAAGACCTATCTAGTGTTTCTTGGCCGTGTAAGATCTATAATTAGAACATCGTCACCTAAACATCTACTAATAGAAGAGCATATTTTGGGGAAACAAATTCAATAAGAGTATAAAACGTCCACGATCAATAATGTGTAGTTTGTTAAAGATATCACGGCAGTAAAAACATAGCACTTTAAAGAGACCACAATCTGGTACATTTGGTCAATTGTTGCGTCCGTGGCGGACAATACATTTTAAAAAAGAAAGCTTACAAAAAAGCAAACACAAAGTTCTTCGTAAGCTTGTTTTAATCTTAAAAACACATAATCGACAGTCATTCCAGTCAAATACAATACTGACAGTCAGCACTCTAGAGATCAAAATTGCGGATATAAATATTTAATTCAGGGATATCAAGTGTATCAAGTTCGAATTCCGGAAAAATAGCCGGTAGTCTGGGGCATTAGGTCCCTTACAGGGATAAAAGGTAAATCCCCGCCCGAGCCGTAGCTAATTGATTTATTGTAGTCTTTCTAGTTGCAATTTCTGGTGAGTACAATGCGGAATATTACGGATATTTGCAACATGTCGAAGATTTTCGGAAAGTAGCGAAGAAGTTTTCGTCAGTTAATATTCATGTCCGTGCCGGCCGCTAACAATCGGGACACCTCGGACAATTCCGCCATATCGGCGATCGTCTCTCGGGTGTATTTGGTGGAATGATATGTCTAACGCCTCTAGGCGAAAGATATTACACCGAAAATATAGTTCGGGTTACACACCAGTAAATTTGCACTAAATCAACCGATAATATAGATATATAAGGACCAATATCTTTAAGGAGTAATATAACAGAATATTTATTAATGTTATTGTTTAAAATAAGATATTATTGCATGCAAAATATTCAAATTTTAATAAAATGTTAAGAAAGCCAATTAGTTGTTTATTAAAGTGAAAACAACAACATTATTCAAACTTAAAAGAATCAGTATTTCTTAAATTATATTCATTGCAACATTGCTGATGTTCGGCTGCAGGCGACAAACTTTGAGATTTAATCAATATGTTTATGTTCTATACCATAAACAATCGTATAACACTGTACAGTGGTAAAGAGAAAACTCTTCGGTGTCATATAAGAAATAGTAAACTCCACGTTGGTCCCAATGGTATTATAGTGACCAGCCAGGCAGTCACAAACTGTATCTCAATGTCAGAGAACTAACATTGAGTGGGGCTTGATTGAATTTGAAAAACGATTCTTTCTGTCCATTTGATGATGGCAACCCTACAGTACTTTTGGCAGATATTGTTTATATTTTATTCTAGGCATTTTAATTCCAGATGTTGTTATCCCGGCCAGGCAACTAGCTTTTCAAAGCCTTAAACAATCCAGTGCCATTAAAATTAGAGACAGTGTAACAATGTTCAGTTTGGTAATATTAATATATTAAGGCATAACTTTGCCCTTGGAAATGAACTCAATTCAGAATGGCCTCTCAAAATAAGACATACTGTATTTGAAATGTTAAAACTGAGCAGTGGTGTTGTTAAAATTTATATTATTTATCTTTTAAGAAACTTAAAGATACATATCAAAGGCATGCCCATGGTTTTGGGTCGGTACTCTTTAGATGGGAAACAAAAACACTAAATATGGTCGACAGTGCAGGCAACAATTGTAAAAAGATATTTTCCATCCCTGACTGCCATTACTGACATGAAGTAATTTAATGGTAATATGTCTGGAAACAGTGTCAGTCACACTTTTCTAAATATTGAATTATTCATGCATAGGTATATATATGTCATACAAGAACAGATCATACAATACAGTAAATTTACAACATTTAACAATTGGAAAACAATTATCACAGGTTTTGGGTCACGATGCATTGATATATCACATTTTGAATATCACAGTCAAAGTTAATCAGTTAAATTCAGTTACAAGTAACTAGTCAGTGTATTTAGCAGAGATCTGAAATAACAAGTAGCTACAAGATGTTGAAATCAAGACATGATATATATATATACCACAGGATGTCCCATGAAAGTTTTGCAACTTATTTCCAATAGGGTCCTATATAAGGGTGGCAAATGTACAAAAATGGTGGCATTAATACACATAAAAATATCATTCATTTAAACTTGAGACTATAGTCTTGAGATCAAATAGTAATTAGCATATATTATTAGAGAGCACTGGTTATACTATTATCTTGTTACTAGTATCACATTTAGATGTATGTTTTCATGTAACATATTCGGGCCTACAGCTCAAAAAATGCTAGCTACCCCCCTGAATAATCTTATTCTTGAGTTCACCTTTTTAATAATATTATTAACAATAGATGTAGCAGAAAGATCAGTGTCGAATATTGAACAAAGGCGTTCAAAAGATGATGGAGAAACAATAGTGTGATCATTACATTTTACATTAAAATTATGAAGTTTAGATAATTTCTTTTTGGAACCAAACACTATACATTCAGTTTTTCCAAGGTGTAAAGACACTTTGTTATCCACTAACCATTTAATACAATTTTCAAGTTCTTTACAAAAAACACTACTGATGATACTAGGATCTTTGTGAAAATAAAGGATGACAATTACATCAGCATATAGAATAAGTTTACATAAATATAATAATCAAAAATCACTAATATCCTATATCAGTGTTAAGGCATTATGAAATGGAAATGGGTGTGACAAGTAACAAGAACCCTACACATTTACATCACAAAACATCTGATATCTACAATTACTGGATATAATATATATGTTGACAGTTAATATTAAGAGGGCAATACAAAAGAATGTACAAAAGTAGTAATAAAGACAAAACAACCAGTTTACAATGTTAAGATTTATGCAGTTGTTGACATTAAGAGAACAATTACCATTCTTAACTTTGAATTTTGCAAGTGTAAATATGTAAATCAGAACACAAGAATTTGTTTCCCTGTCACTTTGAGCTATATAAGTGCCCAATGTTTACACTCAGTGAATTTGTAAAACCAACTTATATGTGCTAACTGTCTGTCCGGAAACTTAAACATTTCCTATAACTTTTGCAATATTGAAGATAGCAACTTAATATTTGGCATACATGTGTATCTTATGGAGCTGCACATTTTGAGTACTGAAAGGTCAACGTTATCCTTAAAGGTCAAATATATGGCTTCAAAGCGGCGCAATAGGGGGCATTATGTTTCTGACAAACACATCTCTTATTTTTACATGAAAAACCACAGACATTGTTGGAATTTGCCACATATTAGGCATTGTGTATACATTTTTAAAATCAATTTTCCACACAATGAAACAACTTTTCAAAAAGGCACCAACAAATGTTCCTCCATCCCCTTTGCATGCTAAACAAAGAATCAGTTTTTAGCTCCACTGGCCAAATTTGTTCAAATTATGCCTCTGGGTCAAATTTGACCCTGCCCCGCGGGTCACAAAATTGAACATTATATTATACGCTTATATCTTGCTTATTTTGTGAAAACTGTTAACATATTCTTATCCTTAACTCTAGGACCTAGGGCTACCACATTTTGTATGTAGTGAGGTATAGTACTCCTCTACAAAGTTTGCTCAAATTATGCCCCTGGGGTTTTTGACCCAGCCCAGGGGGTCACAAAAGTGTACATGTGCTTAAATAGGGCCTATACTTAAGTATTTGCACATGCCGAGAATATTTCTTTCAGTCTTTTTTTCAGCCGTGGAGCGATACAGGGCCATCGTGGCCCTCTTGTTTATAAGAATATGTCAAAATGGGCAAAAGTCAGGGACAATACTGTCTAAATGTCCTTTTAACAACTCTGGTGACATGCGGCTGTAGTATATTTTCTCTGTAAATTTACAGCGAAACACAAAATGTCATCATCATAAATGTATAGCTTACATGTATATAAATATGATACGAGGTCTTACCCGGTATTTATAAAAATTAACCTGGATATTCATGAAAAACACCATCTTCCTGTAGAGTGTAAAGAGAAGAGGCATTTGTTCACCAGTAACATTATGTTCAGTACCGGTAACGAACATGAAAAATTCAGTTCCCAATTCATCAAAAAGTTCAACTTTGCTTAAGTAATAATGCATCATTGTTGATTCTAAAGAAAAAGAGTAATCATTTATGCCTAAACTGTTCTGCTGTCCAGAAGCAAGGACGTCATACAAAATTTTAAGCTTTACAACATTTATAGTTTTGGTTACTTAACAATCTTATATGAATGTCCATTCTAAGTTTGCTGTCGTATTCTTCCCTCAAATCATACATGTTTCTTGCATAATTGAATGTTCATGTCCATGAATCACAAAGTTTATAGAAACAAACATTATTTTGAATTATCTTTCACAGTTATAATTTAATATAAGGATAATTTTGGGATACACTAAAGCAAATATTAACATTTGTCTCAAAATGAATCATCCTCTGAAGCCCCCGATGGGATTCAAACCCATACCTCTTTCCTCTGGAGAGGAAAGTATTCTATCTTAAAATACAAGGGCATGTAAGAGGAAAACTAGCAATTTCAAAGGGACGTTTTCCCAAATTAGACATGTATTGAAGTTTGTTATTAAATACTTTAAATTGATAAGTAAACATTTGAGCAAATTACCTCAATAGAAAAAAAAGAAAAAAAAAAAGAAAGGAAGTCTTCCTTAACTGGGCTCGATCCACTGACCCTTGGAGTAAAAGCTTAAACCAATGGGCCATCAGTGCTCCCATATAGTCAGTGTTTTATTTTATACTTTATATTAGCAATCCTTTAAATGTCACAAAAACTTACTATAACATAAGAACTCCCCAAATTATTTTCTTCATTATAGACTCTATGCTATATTGATAAATGCAAACATTGAATCTAAACAGCTGCAATAAAAAAAAGAGAATAAAATTGAATAAAAATATAAAAGTAATGCTCGATTGGTCATTTTTGGGTCGGTTACTACTTACATGTACCCCGGGTACTCTTAAGTATACTTGCATGTACCCCGGGTACGGTAAATATACTAAAACGTACCCGGGAAATGTAGCGCTAAATCGGTCTTTGTTGGCTATTTTTTGAAATTTATTATATTCACATGTATGTCAATTTTCTGTAAGATGGCCTCTATATTATGGAAACGCATACTCAAAAAGCATGTTGATGCAGTTTTGTTAAAAGAGAAGTTTTTTAAAGATAATCGGTAGCGCGTTTTACGACATCGGATTTGGGGTGGGAATATAACTCCGGTACAGTCTTAAATCGACCGGGTACGATTAAGTATATTTACCGTACCCGGGGTACATGTTAGTATACTTAAGAGTACCCAGGGTACATGTAAGAAGTACCCGAGCCGACAATGACCAATCAAGCAAAAGTAACCCTCAAATGGGCTCGAACCATTGACACCATGGAGTAAAAGTCTACCGTTTGGACCACTCGGCCATCCATGCTCATACAATGAGTGATGTGTTTCATACTTTATCAAGTTTATGTAAGCAATCCTCGTATCTCACAAAATATAACGAAAACAGTTGATTTAATTTTTAAATTTACTCGATGTCAATACTATAAGTACTCCTATCAGTTACACGTATGTCAGTAATGGCATCTTTAAATTTTAACAAGTTTTTAAGTACGTTGTGGGAATTCACAAATCTACATTAAATTATTACTTAAAGAATGTTATCTTGAAAAAGACGAGCTAAAACACACGTTTAAATTTTTCATCTTTACGAGGGGACCGCCATCTTGTTTTGAAGTAGTTCCAAATCCAATATGACGGCCGCCTACGTACATCAGAGAGACGGTGTGGTGTAGCCCGCTGTCCGATGCGTTCAGATTGGGCCGCTAACTTATCAGAATCAATAAAAAAGAACCAGGAAAAATCGGTACCGATCGCAAATTTCCGGAATTCCGATAAAGCTTCAACATTATTTGTTCTCAAATGATCGCGTACTCGAACGAATCTGTCCCTACGCCTCCAACTCCCTTTAAATCTCATCGGACGTACATTGATCTCAAAATCTATCCTTGACGACTCAAATCATATTTCCTGAATAGTTTGGCCTATTGACGTCCCTGTTATTATAACAATGGTCTTTTGGATAAACAACGCTAAGTTGTTGCAATATAATAACCGTTTAAAATAGTTACCGGTTTTCATTTAATAAAATGATTAAGTCATATTCGAGATTTCAGCGATTGCCAATATTTTGCTTTTGTTTCTCATAAGCATATGGTGCTTGGTATCTGCTATTGACTCCTATGTAGATTGCAAATATTACATAACCCTTACAGCGGCCGAGCGCAGATATCTGCACTTGGCCGCTAAAAAGAAAAATCTTTGCGCATTAATTTAATTCAAATCTCATTATCATAATCAAAATCATCATCATCGTCGTCGTCGTCACTACTACCACCACCACCATCATCATCATCATCTTCTTCTTCTTCTTCTTCTTCCTCCTCCTCCTCATCATCATCATTAACAACAACAGCAACACCAACTTAACATCATCATCAAACAACAATAAACATCGGTAGCATACAATGTGCTTCATCAACCATACATAATTATATGCGTTAAAACACCATAATAGAACAGCATGAATGAAGCTGTCTATTACTCTTTTATATTTCCTATACCAATATTTTTTTTTTCGTTAATTGAAGGACTAGTTGAAATCTTCTATAAAAGCCCCCCCCCCCCCCCAAATAAAAAATAATAATAACCCTAGCAAACAACAATAAACATAGGTTAGTTAGTATACACTGTGCTTTAGCAACCATGCATAATGAATGTTTATGACTTCGGACCGTTGTGATCAAATTTAAAAAAGCAAGATGGTATGTATGCGGCACACAACACATAGATAATTATAGTTTTATACCTTAAACGTAGTTCATCAAAATAAAGATAAGTTATTATCTATGTAATACTTAAATTAGGTTTTTAACGTATGCATATTTGTCTAAAACTTGTGAAATGTGATTCGTAAGCCGACGACAACATTATCATTCGGACCCTTCTCCCCACCTAACAATCGAGATTAAACACCTGTGGAGATCCCGATCTTATCAATGAATAAACCGGTTCAATGATGTCAAGTCAAATAAAACAAACTATTACTATCCAAATAAATATCTATCAAAAAATGTAAATTGATATACCTACTTAACTAAAACTAAACTTAAACGATTAGCAAGAAAAATATATAAAGAAGAAGCAGGCAAAGTAGACAAATTAATTGTAACATATGTTTTCTCAGTCTCCCACTGTTGAACAATATAAAAAGTATTTATCGCCACCCCAAAAGAGATCTTTATCAC
This sequence comes from Dreissena polymorpha, assembly GCF_020536995.1. Taxonomy (NCBI): domain Eukaryota; kingdom Metazoa; phylum Mollusca; class Bivalvia; order Myida; family Dreissenidae; genus Dreissena; species Dreissena polymorpha. The sequence continues at coordinate 40,344 of NW_026273422.1, read as the reverse complement.
ACGTTTGGCTCAACTAATATATAATTGTGACAGGACAAACTGTCAACAAATACCTTGTTAATGTTTTATACATAACTCCAATCAAAGGTTAACTTCCAAGGAAACTGCGGCATGTTAAAACTGTTGATTATGACAAAATGGTGTTTAGTACAAATCAGTACAATAGCGTCTGTTATGTGGCCTATACTAATCCAGTTAAATAAAACTTTAATCGCAGAAAAGTTTAGATTCTTTACACCTTTAAGAAAATATATATAACAGTTCTTTCCTGTTTTAACAAAATGATACATTTGAAAAATAAATTATGAAGCATCGCTAGCAATAGTAGAAAGAGAAGTAGAAGGAGAATTATTATCATTAGTAGCAGTAGCAGCAGCAGTAGCAGCAGCAGCAGCAGCAGTAGCAGTAGCAGTAGCAGATTCAGTAGCAGTAGCAGTAGCACTAGCAGTAGCAGTAGAAGTAGCAGTAGAAGTAGCAGTAGCAGTAGCCGTATCAGTAGCCGTATCAGTAGCCGTATCAGTAGCAGTAACAGTAGCAACAGCAGCAGAAGCAGCAGCAGCAGCAGCAGCAGTAGCACTATCAGTAGCAGCAGCAGCGGCAGTGGCAGTGGCAGTAGCAGTGGCAGTAGCAGTAGCACTATCAGTAGCAGCAGCAGCAGCACTGGCAGCGGCAGTGGCAGCGGCAGTGGCAGTGGCAGCGGCAGTGGCAGCGGCAGTGGCAGTGGCAGCGGCAGCGGCAGCAGTAGCAGTAGCAGTAGCAGTAAGAGTAGCCGAAGCAGTAGCAGTAGCGGCTTTTTGCTTTTTTGTTTTAGAAGTGTTTGTCGTATAAGAAGAACGCAAGGAAGACAAATTAATTGTAACATGTGTTATCTTAGTCTCCGTTGTAGTAGTATTTGTTGTACCTACACAGCCATTTTTCAGTCACATGAGAGACATGTTTTTATAAGAGATTTAATTGTGGACCAATACATCGTGTATTAATATCAGTGTACCCACTGGGACACCACATGGGGCGAGGATTAACAGATAAACTAGGCCTTCAATTAATTATGCTTCTAGAGGCAAACAATGCTATAACTTACTGATAATTTTAGGATTGGGATGTGTTTGTATCTTATTTGAAATTAGCTAGCTTAATTCAAAAACTAATTATAGCCTCAATATTATCACAAGAACATCATCACATATTCATTGTGCAATATATAATCATATCACCATCACAATATGCCAGAGCGTTAGTATTTATTGTGCATACATATCCTACAGCAACATTTACCAAACTTATTACAAACCAACCACTCAAGCTTTAATTAAGATTGATTTCAATTTATATTATGACATACATTAAAGATCACTGTCAATTAATTAAAAAATAGCTTGATGCTTCGTACTCAGCGATTTAAATAAAAGAAACGTTGCATACACATTAATTGGGGTTAATAAAAAAAGTCTGCAATTAAAATAATCAAATTTAAATAATACTAGATTTAGTTTCAAATTGTCGCTCAAAAAATGTATCAGTTATATCAGTTACTAGGGAATCGATTTGTTTAATCTCCGCAATCCAATAATAATTATGGTGTTTGTATGACAAATTAATAGCTATTCGTCATTGAATGTATGATACTCATAAAAATATTGAAACAATAACCACAACAACAACAACATATGTGATTATGTATATATCTTCTTCAGATACTCTGTGTCATACTTTCAAAATTATCCTCATAAGATTCATAATAATAAAATAAACACTATTGCAATCTTAGTAAAAACCAACTTAGCCGTTATGCTAATGATTTTATGTTCAGTATGCTTGTACATTTCAATATTATATAACAACAAGTGTTCACAAATACCTATGTTTAATAAATATTAAAAACATGAGAACCAATGAAGGTATTGCATTTTAATAGACTAGTTTTACCGTGTGTGTACATTCATATAAAATCTTTTGAAAATCACACTTGAGATAATGTCTTTAGGTTTTGCTATTTCTAATCGATTTAAACACCATAAAACCACCGTATTTTCTCTTACATTCTATATTTTCTTACATTTCCTTTTTAAGCCAAAATATTTATGTTTTCATGATTCTAAATTTTCGGACATACGGATTTTCGTACAGTCAGTTAAACAGCGCTATTTTATCAGATTTTGGCCCTGTTTTTGCTTATCTGATGACCCTTCGGTCATGCATTTTTACAACCGGATTAAAGTAATAAAACAGAATCATGCCGAAGGGCAATCGACCATTACATTTGCGTACTTGGGTAAATTACCTTGTAAACCTCTAATAAGCAATGGGTCCTTCCAACAGCGTTTGAAATGATATCGTATTAAGAAAGCCAAACGTTTATTGTTTTTACTTTTTATATATTATTTCAGTTGATTGCAAAGCTGTTAAGTATTTTTAAAGTAAAGAACGAAGGGAACAACACAATAAAATTATGTACACTGATGTATTATTTCTACTTCAATTAAATAATTGACAAACAAACATAACACACTTGTCTCTAAATATTTTTCGTATTTAAATTTTCCAACACGAAAAACAATATCTTTAAGTGAACGGAAACTTATAATTATTACGGCATAGAGTAAAAGCAGAGTTGTCTGAACCATAAGTAAAATAAAAAATAAAAAATGACACAGCTTATTTTTCCCTCAAGTGTTAATGATAATATGGATAAACAATTAAAAATACATAAAGTCAATTGTGTTGATTACTCGTTATTGAAATATTGCAATGCCAATTATAAGACATCTGATTAAAAACAAAATGTATGGTGGAATATCTAATCTGGAAATACAAACTAATGATACTATTAATGCAACAACAACAATCACATCTTTTCAAGCGCAATCAGAAAACTGCTACAGCTTTGTATTAACAAACATAAATATGTTTGTGCTGATAGATTTAGATAAACTTCACATCTTTAAGCGTGCTATGAATTGAATATAATTTATATTTAAAAGTTTTGCTACTCTGTTGATAACTAGCAACAGCAAAAAGGAAGATACCATTTTTTATCATCTAATTTTATTTATATTTCATTGTTTATTTGTTTATGATCACAAGGATTGTTTGGATAACAGAGTGTGTCTAGATATACCGGTACCCTTAAAAATATTTTAATGAATTGCAATGAAGCGTAGAAATTAAACAGACCCTAATACAGACACCATTTTTATCGGAATGCGATTATAGTTTCAATAGCAACTCGTAACGCTTTTTGGATTGAATGTGTAATGAATACTTTTAGCGACAAATTGACTTGGTCAAATACTGCATCTTAAACGGATAAATAAAATTGAAACCATTTATTTTCAATATTATCAACATTTTTATTTAGTTATTAATACATTAAGCAGCAAACTCTATTAATCAAAAAGATTTGATATAACATCCGAATTCACTGCAAAAATGAGCTGAGCGATAGGTTTTACGGTTGTTGAAATTGTTCATGATGAGAATGACGATGACGACGATGATGACGATGACGACGACGAGGAGGAGAACAACGACGATAACAATGACGATGATGATGATGATGATGACACTGATGATGATGATCACGACGATGACGACCATAACGATGTTGTTGGTGATAGTGACGATAATGCTGCTGCTGTTGCTGATGACGATGCTGCTGCTGATGATGCGGTGGAGGCGGAGGAGCAGGACGAGGACGAGGACGAGGGCGACGACGACGACGACGACGACGATGATGATGACGATGATGATGATGATGATGATGATGATGATGATGATGATGATGATGATGATGATGATGATGATGATGATGATGATGATGATGATGATGATGATGATGATGATGATGATGATGATGATAATGATGATGATGATGATGATAATGATGAGATGATGATTATGTTGATGATGATGATAACGATGATAACGATGATAACGATGATGTTGATGAAAATAACGATAATGTAAGTAGTAAATTAACTCATTAATTGTTATTATAATACACAAGCACATGCTAATGGATCTGTATCCGCAAGGCGGTCAAATGAAAACTCACTTGGTATAAATATGAAAAATTGAATCAAAATATCATAATGCGGAGTGTTAAAATGTGTTCAAATCTAGCGAAATTGTTGCAGTACTTTTCTACCGAAACCAATGCTTAGCCCAGTTATTTTAAAAATAATTTCAAAATACCACGATACACGTCAATTGGCTAACAAATACATTTGTAAGTTTTACCTCACTCAAAAACAGTATTTATTGAAGACAGGGCGTCAACAATGTCCGAGTTTCTTCAACGTAGCTTAAGTACCTAAAGTACCTTTCCGTTCGATTTATCGCAGGATCCTGGGTCCGCACCCACAGTCTTTTAAAGTGTCTGCATTAAAAAAGATAATAATTGTTGTTCGTAATAATTTTTGACAGCTCATAAAAACATGTAAATCCTCAATTCGTAGAGTTTCAGTATGATTTCATTTATTTAAAAAATAAAGACGGTTAACATATTTTATACACACATATATTAGTAGCTATACGCCATATAACATAGGACATAATGTATATTATAAATCAAAGCGCTGAATGCACTGAAGTTGTTCGCTGTTGTCGTCCTTGATTAGCTTGTTCGCATTGCATATGCTTATCATTGTGCACAGGCTAATCTTATTTGACGTGCATTAAGCCTCGTTTTCCATGAAAGCAGCCAATATGTGCATATTTTAATGATAAACACTAGACTGGCCAATGGCGTTTACAAGCTGGTATATACATTCACTGCTAGAGCACAGGTGGTTAGCGTGTGGCTATGCTATTAATTAGTGAAAACATCATTTTGAATGATAAATAATCATATTATAACGAAAAATTAACTTTTCTGAAAAAAAATATTTCACTATCAAATATATATATAACAAGGTATGCAACTCAAAATCAGCCCAAAACGGGGTGCATCGCTTTGAACAGCCATATCTTCATCAATTTTGCAGCGATTTTCACGATCTCGGTCTTATTCAACGCAGAAATGAATTTCCTTTCTGGAAATGTATATGTCTTGCAATATTTTTACAAATGCTGGGTCAACTTTTAAGAAATAACACGATACACAACACGCATGACCCAGTTGACAGTGATCATGTATTCTTTATGAATGAAATCTCCAGTTGTAAAGACACACCTCCGCATTGGACCAATGAAATCACTCGTATGTTTAAAATGTCAGTTAGTTGAAATGTATGTAAACAAAGGTTTCAAACGGCGCTGGACAGTTAGTCTTGATGCAGAATGTAACGACAAGAACGGTAATAATGTTTTTTCATACGTTTTATTGAATTATGGTATCGAACTACACGAACTTTATAGGGAAGTTGCCCTTTACTCCGTGAAGATTTCAGTCTTAAAGACAGCATGATCACTGTCAACTGATTTGCATTTATTACCCATTCTCTTGAAACGCCGACTAATAAAGTGCGATAAACCGCCTTTAAGCACTTGGCACATTAACAAATAAGAACATTCCACACCTAACCGAGAACCGACGTCTTTAATCGCGAAACTATTACCAGAAATTGAATACCGCCACAAACAACAATGAGCTCACTTCGATTAAATATAAATACACGATATTCATTGCGTCCTAAGCAATCAAACATATCAAACGAAAATACCAGCGATTACAGTATTATATATCGCCTCAGACATGCGAGAGCGCCACGATGAGTGAAGAGTGTGTATGAGAGTTTGTTTACAGGTCCCACTGGCCTCTTCACGTGATTTGTGTAGCCCGACCTGAATGATGAATGAAATGGATGTAGTAACATTTATATGAACACGATATATCCGTACCAATATCCATGTGAGCACATACTAATAATAATTAATTTTTTAATCGCCATTAGCTTGAAAATAAACGTAAATAGATACAACAAAGACCAATTCGGAGACTTTAAAATTTTTAAATTACCTCCCCTGCAATAGAAAATATATATGGAGACTCGCATTCTATGGAATATCAAAATCTCAATATATCTTTCTCCGAAATTTTTTTCTGGTAAAAATCATCTTAAATTTAGCTGTATATTCGTATGTAATTAATTAAACAAGTGTTATAAAAAGGCATCGCAAAAAATATCTCGTTTTACTTGAATAAGTTACCTCCCTTAAGCCTATCGGAATATCAAAAATACGTATATAAACAAAATGCGTTCCTTGCATAAGTGATAATAAAGCGCGTGCCCGTGCCACTCGTCCTCCAAATACTTACTAAATATAGTACAACGTATCTACAATCATTGCGACTAACTCAAACCTCAGTAAATAAGTAATCAGGATAAATATACGTTTAGGTAATTAAGATATAAAACATACATATAAAAATTTACATGTTCCCTGTCTGCCGAACCCGATCCATGGACTATAGCCACAAGAGGTTCCTATGTACCTATGTAGCCGGAGTGCGCCCTCAGAGCGCCCAACACCGACACAGATCACGCTACTCTCCGGTCAAACACAATACTACATAGGACTGCTGCCTTTGTCACCATATTATCAGAATCATTAACGTGCAAAATGGAAACTTTCAACTGTCCTTTCACTTCATACATAAGCCATTGCCGATCTTCAATGATCGCTTATTTCCGAGAGATGCATTTTATTTTTTTCAAACTTCGAATTTTGATATATGTTTAACTTATTCATTTAGATTACATTATTTTCACTATAAATATTGACTTTGATCCAATTATCATCTGAAAAATACGATTTCGCGATTTCTTCAAAGATCGAGCGAGCCTTTTTACCTGTTTACTTATATATATCTAATTTAAGGGTACACGTATGTGAAGTTGTCGTGGCCGAGTGGGTAAGGCGATGAATAAGAAATCTTTTGGGATTTTCCCGCGCAGGTTCGATTCCTGCCGACATCGCATACTTTTTGCGACGCGTTTTATTTCTTTTCTAACGTAATTTGATTTAATATAGCACATAAGCTATGTTTATTGTTAAATATGTTGAAAATTGTATGCACATCCTTCAATTTTAAAATTAATTTACTGCTGAAAATACGAATGATGCATGTTGCATTTTTATTTTTATTTCAAAAAGTAAACGGTAAATCTGTCTATTTTTTGGTATTTTTGCTGTATATAGTGTTTCTATAAAAACTTAGTTTAAAATATAACTTAAATGATACTATTTTGAATTTTATGACACTTTGTTTTTAACCGACCCAATTTTTACTTGGCTGAAATCACTTACATTTCATGGCGCTATTCCATAGATTAAAATTTGTAAAAAATAAATGTCTGTAAAAGAATACTTATTTCATCTTGTTTAAACTTTAAACACCTTTACTGCATCTGTACACACCAACTGCATGCCCATATTTGGAAATTTGAATGAATTATGGAACTTTTATATACCCCAGGGGTGAAAATAAACTGGACAAAAGCCGAGCGTGAGGGTGGTTTTGAAAAAATCGGTTTATTTTTTTTAAACGTGGAAAGCATACCTACAAATTTGCATGTAGTTAAGTGAAATGATGCTGATTAGGAAAATAATTAATTAAATTATATTTGGATATGTGCCCATTAGAGGTGCGCAAGCTTAAAAAGGTAGAATTACCGAAATTCCCGTTCTTACACGTTGTAGCATGGATCGGGTATTGAACACGATACACGTGTGTATTAGCACCCTACTGTAGTCCCGGCGGGGTTATCAACTGCACCAATACACCGGTAATCAACCAGGGGAATATCATATGAAAAAAGAACTATCATGCATGTTTGATTTGTTAAAGTGTGTCACAAAATTTCCCTAACTGCCGATGTCGGCTATAATTTCGGTATAAACATTCAAAGAAATTAACATATATATAATGTTAATGCCGATATGTTATTGGACATTTTGTATGTCAAATGTTCATTATTTGTATTAAAATTAAGACGATTGTATTGAACACGATACACGTGTGTATTAGCACCCTACTGTAGTCCCGGCGGGGTTATCAACTGCACCAATACACCGGTAAGCAACCAGGGGAATATCATATGAAAAAAGAACTATCATGCATGTTTGATGTGTTAAAGTGTGTCACAAAATTTCCCTAACTGCCGATGTCGGCTATAATTTCGGTATAAACATGCAAAGAAATTAACATTTATGTAATGTTATTGCCGGTATGTTATTGGACATTTTGTATGTCAAATGTTCATTATTTGTATTAAAATTAATACGATGCTTATTTGCCAGAAAGCGTTTATTTCAAATTCAAAACAAGCAATAATCATACATAATACCAAAATATAAAACTAACAAAATGACAACACTCTCGCTTAACGCAACGTTCAGAAGCACGAGCACTTAACAAAATTATTGCAACTAATGCAAGCTGTAATTAATATGTGACTACTTGCTATACAACCAGTATCATGCGAAAATTGATCTTATTTAATTGTGGTTCCCTCTTTGAATTTATGTTGCCTGTCGACTTTTAGAATAATGTGTCAGTAAGAAATGTATTGCTTGCTCTACAACCAGCATCATGCGAAAATGGATCTTATTTAATTGTAAATCCCTCTTTGAACTTAAGTTGTCAGTCGACTTTTAGAATAATGTGTCAGTAATAAATGTTTTTCTTCAGTTTCACATGTTTTTTCAAGAAAATTTAGTGAAAGAAGCAAATGTGTCTTATTTATTTTTTCTGTGTCTTCAATGTATCTTATTTATATGTGACTGCGAGCTTATTTTTTTTCAAGAAATGAAAGATGCAAATGTGTCTTATTTTAATTTAATCCATGTCTTAAATGTGGCTTATTTATATAAGATAAAATGATATACTGCCAGTGTCATGCAAAAAAGGATCTAATTTCTTAATATCCACATTCACGCTTTGTTCTTTATTAGCACCGTCTTTAATTAGGCTATCTTTTTAAAGTACAGATTACTGTGAACTTAATAATTGTGCAACGGTGATGTTGATCCATTATCGTTGTTAATTTAAAATGTAGACAACAAGTTAGCAATTAATGAAATCAGTTAGTTTGGAAGTAAATCTAATTTTTTCTGTACAGTAGCCAGGTGGATGTGTATTGAGCGGATAAGATAGGGATCACCACAACAAGTTTCTAATACACAGTATAGACTTCCCCTATTATTGTATTTGTTATTTACCTGATTGGAATAAATAAAGTGTTAAAGATCATTTCATGTGAAAAGCAGGATTTCTGACATAATTTCAATCGTTTTGCTTTTATACAAAATTTCATGGAACAATGAATATATTGGCGCGATGGAACACAATTTATAAATCAAGCTGACAGCATAGTATCCGTTTTTAATTATGTGTAATTTAATTCGCATCTCTCCCTTAACTCGTTCAATGACACGTGAACTTATATCAATTATAAAACATCACGTGCATCATTAAATATTTTCTTTTAATTATGAAAACATATTATATGTTCTACATGGTTTTGTTTAGTTTTTTTCTCAACCAGAGAGACATTATAAAACATTGTTATATATAAAGCGCTTTACTTTTCTACATTACATAAAGATATATCGATTTTTTTGTTAATTGTACGTGCTTGACATATTTATAAAAAGGCAGTGTTTATTTTTGTAATAAAATCGAAAATTGACATTTAATTTGATGCAATCCACATTGTTTAGCGGCCAAGCGCAGTATTCCGCTCTCGGCGGCCGATGGTGTATTGCAATATATACAATGAAAAGCTGGGTTTCTGACATAATTTCAATCGTTTTGTTGACGCGGAAGTGCTTTTTGGTGGCCAAAAATACTATTGTTCCCTTTATTTAAACCTAAATCAGTATTTTTTTACACTTGAAGGTTTGTACAGCGGGGATTTCGGTACCGGCGCGGGTTTATGTGCTTGTTAAGAATTACCGAAAGAGGCAACATATGCTGATTTATGCTTTGATTAAACATTGATAACTAAATTGCAAAAGTGTATAGCATATTGTAAATAAGGTAGTACGATATCATTTGTTTCATCAGATTTGTTTGGAAAATACTTTCTGAAGACTTATTATTACTATGTCATGTTATATTTACATACACTTTTGTGTAACCAATGTTTTAAATGTACATTTTACCTTTTTTACATTCGTTTACACATTTTTCACATTAATAAACTATTTAATAATGGAAAAAATATTCTGATAAGAGTGTTTAAATGATTAACACTAATATGATTGTGTACAAATCAACATTAATGCAAAGCCAAAACCCAAACATAATGACATATAGACCCTTTAAGGCGTAATATGGGGGATTGGCGTAAACATGGGTGATTTCGGCTCTGGGCGTACGAATGTAGCAGTACCGAAATCCCCGCTAATTATTTTCCAAAAGAAGTAACCGAATGGGAGATAATACATGTCACTGGTTGCTAATGAAAAAAAACACTATAATAATTTTGTTGACACTTGAAGGTTTGTACAGCAGGATTTCGGTACCGGCGCGCGTTTAAGTTCTAGTGTAGAATTACCGAAATCCCCACTGAGAGGCAACTTAATGCTGTCAAGAGTGTTTAATAATTAAAATTAATATCATTTTTTTGCACCTTAACATTCATGTGAAGTCAAAAACCATTCATACCGATGACCTATTGACCCTTTAAGGCGTAAATATGGGGATTTCGGTACTAGGCGGGCGAATGTAGAATTACCGAAATCCCCTTTTCATCATCGCACATTAGTGTAACATAAATGTTAACACAATATATGTAGGGAAACTCATATGATTCGCGTAATGTGAAAATGATTATTATGCTATAATTCGACCACGAAACTTGACGTGACTTAATACCGGACATTATGGAATGGAGCTACGCTGGCCGTATTTGACATAAGACCCATTTTCGCATATTATCTTATCAATGCTTTTATGAATTTGATTGCTATAATCTAATGCGTATTCGACACGGAATTATTGTCAAGGTTTTTCATTTTGTCAATATTTATCATAGCAGGGGACATTGCTGACATCAATATGGATACTGTTTTCATTTTCTGTCGAGAAATGATATGACTTATTATCAAGATTATTTTATAGTACGGTAGCGTTCTCTACACAAGTGAGATTTATTTGTACTGGTAAATTGCTCTTATACTCACCATTCGGACTCGACGATCGGCTCGAATAAAAATGTTAGTCGCTTAAAAGTACAAATTCATCATATTGAGCACGATTATTATTATTATTATTATTATTATCATTATTATTATTATTATTATTATTATTATTATTATTATTATTAGTATTATATAGCTTTTAGAAACTTATACCTTAAAAAAATCCAATTGGAAAAAAAATCCCATGGGAAAAAATCCCATGGGACAAAAAAATCCCATGGGAAAAAAAAAAACATGGGATTTTTTTATTTTTTTAAAACACGATATAACGCGTTGAAATCGCGAGAAATGCTCATCATTTGTTAAAAGGTAGTGTTTCTGAAGGTGACATTACTAAATCTCTAAAAATCAGAAAAAAATCCCATGGGATTTTTTTTTCCCATAAAAAAATGGGATTTTTTTTCTATCAAAGTAAATTGAACGAAAATAAGCACAAATGCTTTAACAATGCTTAAAATCGATAACTAAGCACAAACGAACGTGTTTTATGTTTTTGAAAATCCCATGGGATTTTTTCTCCCATAAAAAAAGCTGGAGAAAAATCCCATGGGAGAAACCAAAATTCCCATGGGATAATGAAAAATCCCATGGGTTAATACAAAAATCCCATGGGAACCCAACTTTGCAAATAAAGTTCATAGTGAAGAAAACGCATTTAACAAGCAAAAATAACCAATTATTAATCACAAGTTAGACTTTTATCTTATACTTTATCACAAATAAGCAAACCTTCAAGAAAAAGGGTACTTAAGTTTGCGAAATTTCGGTTTCGCAAAGTTTTTCCGGTGGCCGTTGTTTGTGATTTGTCAGGATAATAATAACAATAAGATATCGAAAAGATCAAAGCAAATAAATTCGACAGACATCTGAGATTCGGCAATATATTAAAGACGGGTTATGTTCACCTAAATTGTGTTTTGTAAAGACTGTCACTATATGTAGTGAACCAGTCTTCGGCTTATACCCACTGAAGAAGAGCATTCAGGGGAGATAATTTAGTAATGACTTAATTCTGGAACGGTTGCGAAGAAAAACAAATAATGCGAAAATATTTAGTGCGATTCGCTACACAATTATGATGTCATTGATATAACTTTTCCTGAGGTATGTATTTGCATGTGATTTAGCATATGTCAAAGTGTTTTTGATTTGTTCAAGGTCATAAATAGCATCGCGAAAATATATGTCGCGTGGCAATTTTTTTTGAGACGTATCCATATGTGGTTTTCCTATGTAATTTTATGTCTAAATTCCCATATGTATGAACGGTCAACGCCCGCTTCGCGGGCTTTTGCCCGTATTAAAGTACATATTTCTTACAAGTATAACTTAAACATGTGTATTTGTAAACATTGAAACAGAAAACAAAACATATTATTGAAATTACATTTTTTGTAAAATATAGGTAAAATTCTCCTGTCTGGAAAAAAACTCCCGTAGAAGAATTGCATTTCTTAACGGGGGAGACAGTATCCCGTTGGGATCCCACGGGGATGACAACTTTATCATCAAATAACTCTACTTTCCAAAAACAGTTTAACTCTTTTTTTCAATTATATGTATGTACTCATTGCCTCCTACAAATATGCAAAATTTCATTACACTTGTTCAATAAATAAACAAAATAAGTTTGCAAATAATTTGGATTTGCAAACTTAATCTGGATACTGTTAAACGTGTTTTTAAGAAACCGAACTAGAACATAATTAGCTTTATCAAATTTGAAAAAAATTGCTCATACCCAACATACATTTACATACAGTTATCGTTTCATCAAATAAAACCGAGTCAGGGAAGATATGTCAACATTAATTTGTGGAAAGTTCAAAGGTTTGATGGTAAGCGGGCATTCAGTGGTGTGCGTGTCCATTGTAATGCATACAGGGCGGAATGCCGTTGAAAGCCATATGTTTTATTGTACGCAGTATTAGTTAATTAATTGACAACACATATCATACCTTATCATAACTACATTCGCATTATGTTCAAGAATGTGTTTTGGAGAATTTGTAATAAAATGTAGGGATGCTGGGTAAAGCAAACATAGTATAATGTAAGTTAAATAGTACTTTCGTACATACTGGTGTTAGTATAATGTAAGATGTAAGAGTCACACTCTAAAACTTCAGTAAAACATATATGATCTAGCCTGCAAAGTTTATGTAATGCATGCTCACAGATCTATCAAAACTAAATACAAACGGAATGTTGTGTTCTTGCTTCAACACCTAACAGAGTTTGAATACGCTGCTTCCAGCATACAATATCTGCAAAACATGACACATGCATTTAACGTACATTTATTTCTATGAGAAGGGCCCAAAGCATACAGATGATGATACATTTGTAAATTATACTACAACATTTGATTTTAATAATTTGAATATTTACTTGTCAATTTACACGGATGATATCAGTTCCCGAGCTAGACAATATTTAAGTTATACATCCGGTTATTACGGCAAGATACGAAATACGTCAGTTATCATTGTGACAGTCAAAAGGCTTTAGACCCAGACCTATATTGCTTACATGTTGTTACGTCACTTCTCTTAATGTACGTTAAACGTTTACTTAATTATGATAACTATAATGCGTACCTGAATTTATTGAAATTTGACAAAAGTACTAAATTTTAAGAGTTAATAACAAAGCAGCACTTGGTCCGTTTTAGACTTAACAGCTAAGTACTTTTGCACATTAAAAAAGTATTTCGTGTTAAAATTTCCTTTCTAGTTTATTGAGCAGAAAGGTTTTAACTTGAGATAAAATGACCGCCCTATGTCTGGCTTTTGTCGTCGTACGGTTTTGACTTTGAGACCATTACCAATCTGGAGACAACAATTTTTATTCAATCATTAAAAAACTTGCTTACATGGACAATATCTAGACCACGTTTGAATCTAAGTAACGTTTATAAAAACAACTAGGTAAAATTCGAGAAAACCCGTGTAACCACTTTAAACGCCACATGAAACGTTATCATAAATTTTATCCCTAAAATATCTATACCGAATTTGAATCTGGGTTATGTTTGTTAAAAACTTTAGTGACCAAGTCAAATCTTAGAAAGCGCCTCTCAAAATGCCATTTTTATGACTATATCTTGATTTCACTTGGTCAGAATGTGTCTGACAATATCTAAGTAGAGTTAGAGACTGGGTCACATGCGTTCACCGAAAAAACTAGGTCACCAGGTAAAATATTAGAAACTCCATGTTACCACTTGTTTGTTTTGTTGTTTGTTTGTTTTTATTGAAAAGGAAATTTCAACGCCATAACAACGTTAATGAATAATTGTTTTCCTTCAATTGTCAAAGAAAAAATATATTAAGGCGATATTTGCCATTCTTTGTTAAAATAAATAATTGATCCGTAATAATTTAATATAGAATTTTCATTTAGGTTGTTCAAGTGCAAGCGCTCAGTCGGCTCAGCTTACACCAGTCACCCTGACTCTGCAAGAGTCCATGGATATCAAACAAATTGGAGGTGATGAGAAACCTTTCTTAACTGGGCTTGACTTTCTACCAGATGGAAGACTTGTAGCCGTGGATAGCTGGAAATGTCAATGCCTTATAATGAATCACCAACTGCAGAGGCAAGGAACGCCGTACAAGTTCAATACAAATCCATTAGACGTGGTATGTTTGTCACAGGCTGAGCTGGCAGTGACGATGAGGAATAAGGCAGTGTGCCTCCTGTATGTGAGTCCTGACAATAGCATCAGTTTGACAAAGAAAATAAACATAGCCATCGATGTTTTCTCCATATGTTGCATGACCCAAACAGAAATGGTCGTGAGTACACACAATGATGCACGTCCAATGCGAATGATAACGAAGTCCGGTGTGGTGCCAGGCATTGATCATTTGCTGTTTCCTACAAAGACGTACCAACTTGAAGAGAGCAGGTGCACATATATCCAGTCTACGAACAGTTTGGTGATGACTGACAGGTTAGCTCATACACTGTACATCAACGACAAGGTTACGTCTAGAGCTATCACAGATGATAATATAAGACAACCACGTGCTGCTTGCGTCGGGCCTGGTGACACGGTACTGTTGTGCAGTGCGGCTAAGAACTCCATTGTACACCTGACTGTTGATGGTACAATACTTGGCTCCTACAAAGTTGATGTGCGGTGGCCGTATACCCTGTGTATTAATAAAGATAGGAGCAGATTGGTAGTATCGGGGTGTGATATTGACATGAGTAAATTGTTGATGTACAAATTGTCGTTAACATTATATCATCCATAGCAATACTTTACGTTAATTTGCCTTTGTGAAAAAAAAGTTTTAGTATATTTTAAACAAATTGCCTTTGTAATACAAATGAGTTTTTCATATATTAAACAACTGTCAATGACTACCATTCTTTGAATCTGAATCTAATGTTCCCATTAAAATTGCTCGTCCAAGACAAAACATTATTCATTAGGTCAATCAATTGAATTCAAATGCACAACATATATTCAACATTCTTATACAATCATCTTAAGGGCAAATCGAATTATAATGATATGAATCAAGTCACTGACATTTATTTAACTGGTGTGGCTGTTATTATTTGTTTACTGGAAAAAATATGGCGTTGTGGTTTATATGTTTTTCGATGTATATGACGATAAAAAGGAGCTGTGGTCGTAACCTTTGCAATTTAATAAATTGTATAGAACACATTTCAAATAAAAGATGTTTTTAAAACGTTGATACCCCTCCCAAAATAAACCGATGTGACAATAAAATGTGCAATAGTTGAATGATGCTTTAACATTGACGGCTCATGTTACCTTGTACTCTCTTACTTCTTCTGCTTAACGTTAAAGCAGTCTCGCGATTTTACGCAGAAACAAAATGATCGATTGAACAATCAGATTTAATAAATGACATATAAATGTTGACATGTTAACCGCAAACTTGAATTGTACAGATATCACGCACGAACAAGTCGTTTTTAAACACAATCCTTTGACATAAAATATTTGACATTTTGTCATCGAAATAAACGAACACGATTGCTTTTGCTTCTAGGTTACCAGCACTTGACTGATCTTAGGTCAAAACATTCTCCAAATATTGAACATACATAAAATGGTAGAAAAATTCATATTACAAGTCCATGTGACCGTAGCTCTCCTCAATTGGGTCTTCGTTTAACTACAAGAGACCATTATTCCTGTTTGCATTATCGTTTTTCAAACAGTTTTCTGGATATCATGCAGAAAACAATGTTAACATTTCACGTTACACATGTTTCCTGTAATTTTACCCACTGACAGGTTCAGAGCAATTTACCCCCAATATATACCAGTCGTAATGAAACGTTGGCCGTACCAAATACATTTATTTGTTATTTAGCTATCTTGTGAGCTGCAAGAAAATGTTTGAAGCAGAACGTATTATACAACTGAATGTCTTGTAAATCAGGATACAAACTAGCATTGCTGTAATAGATGATGAATTAAATAAACGCTGATGCTCCCTTATCGGTCTTGATTCATACATTAATTGGAATCATTCTAAGTAAAAATAAAGTTATTCGCGGTCGTGTAATTTTCGATGAGCCTTGTATGGATTAATGAAGAATCAGGCCAATGGCCACCTGTCAATGTCTCCAACATCAGTATATGCTAGGAGGCGTAATACTACTGTAATTGTAAAAGGTGTACTTGAGTATCCGCATATTGATAGGTACACTGTTTGGTGGCAATGCGGCTTATAGATTGTAAGGCAGGAGCTTTCCGTACACGCAACGTTGTCTCCCTTGCCCTGATCTACAATCGTGTTTAAAGCAGGAGTAGAGTACTTCTTCACCAGTTCTATAACGGCTATGAAGGTAATAAAGTCAATTTGGCTTGTATTTAAAAGCGATTAAGATGGATCACCTAGACCTTATATGAAAATTGATGTAGACTTTAGTGTGCAAAACACGAGTGCTGTCACAATGCGCCATACATTTAGAAAAGCCTCAATAAGGAGATCTATTGTTAAAGATGATATAATCACTCCACTCGTTACATCTCATCTAGACTGGCCCCTCCTAGATATCTAGATATCCAGCTCTAGCTTTGAATTCCCATGGTTGTTTGATGAGATTGGACATCGGTGCGATGTAGTCACCGACCGGTGTTTACCCGGTTTCTGAAGTGCACTGAAGAGTGATTCATCACCTCAAGATTAACATTTATGTCATGTAATAGCGAGTAGCGACTATTCTTCCGCTTTGATAGTACAATGTACATTTTCTGTCAGCCACCGTGTATAATTGCAACAGAGACATATTTAGTTCTATATCTATAGTCCTTCTATCATATGTTATCTCAAAGACAAATGTTATACATTAGAAAAAACAACGTGAAGATGCCAAGAAAACAGATTTCTAGATGTTTGTCAATTTATCTTCTGTGTCTAATAAATAATGCAAACAAGGTCATATAAGTTGCATACACAGTTAAGTACATCACACAACAAACTCCAGAGTCAAAAATAGGCCCAGATAAGATGCAGATAACAATGAGTACGTAAGTACGAATTAAATAAACTGTTAATGGCTTAAATAGTCAATGAATCAAATCGTCACAAACATCAATATCTAATTATAGGTGCTCAACGAAGCATGTTAAAGTTATGTTAACATGTTTATTTATATAATATATATAATATATTATATAAAAGCTAGGTAACTTAAATATGTTTGGTAACATATTTGTAAAATTGGTGAAGCTTTCAATACTTTATCATATAATATATAATGTAACATTTATGTTTGTAAAAACGGTATAGCCATTAATGCTGTATCAAATAAAGTGAATTAACTAGGTTGCTGTATTTATGTAAGCCCCAAATAGTTATGGTGTATAGAAGGACATATGCACTAGAATATCTAAGTGACTTTATATATATAATGCAGTAACTGTTAGAACACGGGGGAGTTGTTGTTGCGAGTTAAGGGTCTTTGCAGCTACAAACATACGTTGTGGACAAATACAGGCATATGCATACATAATTAAATTCTAAAACATGTTCATTTTAATTAGATTTTTCGTATGTAAAACAGACTGGTTGTTGGTATGCATTAATAGTAAATGTCGACACATATATGACCTGTAAATATATACAGGCATGCATATACAAGATGAAATTCAAAATTGTTTTCATTTTAACATTTTCATTTCTTTGTAACTTATATCATTTTGGATATGTTAAAAGCTCGTAAAAGGTGACAAATCCAATTATTATGCATATTAACTGGTCTATTTTTTACCGGATTTTAGTTACTCTTGCATAAAAATGATAATAGCACAGCTTAGGTGCAACGTTGTAAAGAGTAATGGAAGATATAACCGTTTCACAATATCTAAGTAGAGTTAGAGACTGGGTCACATGCGTTCACCGAAAAAACTAGGTCACCAAGTAAAATATTAGAAACTCCATGTTACCACTTGTTTGTTTTGTTGTTTGTTTGTTTTTATTGAAATGGAAATTTCAACGCCATAACAACGTTAATGAATAATTGTTTTCCTTCAATTGTCAGAGAAAAAATATATTAAGGCGATATTTGCCATTCTTTGTTAAAATAAATAATTGATCCGTAATAATTTAATATGGAATTTTCATTTAGGTTGTTCAAGTGCAAGCGCTCAGTCGGCTCAGCTTACACCAGTCACCCTGACGCTGCTAGAGTCCATGGATATCAAACAAATTGGAGGTGATGAGAAACCTTTCTTAACTGGGCTTGACTTTCTACCAGATGGAAGACTTGTAGCCGTGGATAGCTGGAAATGTCAATGCCTTATAATGAATCACCAACTGCAGAGGCAAGGAACGCCGTACAAGTTCAATACAAATCCATTAGACGTGGTATGTTTGTCACAGGCTGAGCTGGCAGTGACGATGAGGAATAAGACAGTGTGCCTCCTGTATGTGAGTCCTGACAATAGCATCAGTTTGACAAAGAAAATAAACATAGCCATCGATGTCTTCTCCATATGTTGCATGACCCAAACAGAAATGGTCGTGAGTACACACAATGATGCACGTTCAATGCGAATGATAACGAAGTCCGGTGTGGTGCCAGGCATTGATCATTTGCTGTTTCCTTCAAAGACGTACCAACTTGAAGAGAGCAGGTGCACATATATCCAGTCTACGAACAGTTTGGTGCTGACTGACAGGTTAGCTCATACACTGTACATCAACGACAAGGTTACGTCTAGAGCTATAAGATGATAATATAAGACAACCACGTGCTGCTTGCGTCGGGCCTAGTGACACGGTACTGGTGTGCAGTGCGGCTAAGAACTCCATTGTACACCTGACTGTTGATGGTACAATACTTGGCTCCTACAAAGTTGATGTGCGGTGGCCGTATACCCTGTGTATTAATAAAGATAGGAGCAGATTGGTAGTATCGGGGTGTGATATTGACATGAGTAAATTGTTGATGTACAAATTGTCGTTAACATTATATCATCCATAGCAATACTTTACGTTAATTTGCCTTTGTGAAAAAAAAGTTTTAGTATATTTTAAACAAATCGCCTTTGTAATACAAATAAGTTTTTAATATATTAAACAACTGTCAATGACTACCATTCGTTGAATCTGAATCTAATGTTCCCATTAACATTGCTCTTCCAAGACAAAACATTATTCATTAGGTCAATCAATTGAATTCAAATGCACAACATATATTCAACATTCTTATACAATCATCTTAAGGGCAAATCGAATTATAATGATATGAATCAAGTCACTGACATTTATTCAACTGGTGTGGCTGTTATTATTTGTTTACTGGAAAAAATATGGCGTTGTGGTTTATATGTTTTTCGATGTATATGATGATAAAAAGGAGCAGTGGTCGTAACCTTTGCAATTTAATAAATTGTATAGAACACATTTCAAATAAAAGATGTTTTTAAAACGTTGATATCCCTTCCAAAATAAACCGATGTGACAATAAAATGTGCAATAGTTGAATGACGCTTTAACATTGACGGCTCATGTGACCGTGTACTCTCTTAATTCTTTTGCTTAACGTTAAAGCAGTCTCGCGATTTTACGCAGAAACAAAATGATCGATTGAGAAATCAGATTTAATAAATGACATATAAATGTTGACATGTTAACCGCAAACTTGAATTGTACAGATATCAAGCACGAACAAGTCGTTTTTAAACACAATCCTTTGACATAAAATATTTGACATTTTGTCATCGAAATAAACGAACACGATTGCTTTTGCTTCTAGGTTACCAGCACTTGACTGATCTTAGGTCAAAACATTCTCCAAATATTGAACATACATAAAATGGTAGAAAAATTCATATTACAAGTCCATGTGATCGTAGCTCTCCTCAATTGGGTCTTCGTTTAACTACAGGAGACCATTATTCCTGTTTGCATTATCGTTTTTCAAACAGTTTTCTGGATATCATGCAGAAAACAATGTTAACATTTCACGTTACACATGTTTCCTGTAATTTTACCGACTGACAGGTTCAGAGCAATTTACCCCCAATATATACCAGTCGTAATGAAACGTTGGCCGTACCAAATACATTTATTTGTTATTTAGCTATCTTATGAGCTGCAAGAAAATGTTTGAAGCAGAACGTATTATACAACTGAATGTCTTGTAAATCAGGATACAAACTAGCATTGCTGTAATAGATGATGAATTAAATAAACGCTGATGCTCCCTTATCGGTCTTGATTCATACATTAATTGGAATCATTCTAAGTAAAAATAAAGTTATTCGCGGTCGTGTAATTTTCGGTGAGCCTTGTATGGATTAATGAAGAATCAGGCCAATGGCCACCTGTCAATGTCTCCTACATCAGTATATGCTAGGAGGCGTAATACTACTGTAATTGTAAAAGGTGTACTTGAGTATCCGCATATTGATAGGTACACTGTTTGGTGGCAAATCGGCTTATAGATTGTAAGGCAGGAGCTTTCCGTACACGCAACGTTGTCTCCCTTGCCCTGATCTACAATCGTGTTTAAAGCAGGAGTAGAGTACTTCTTCACCAGTTCTATAACGGCTATAAAGGTAATAAAGTCAATTTGGCTTGTATTTAAAAGCGATTAAGATGGATCACCTAGACCTTATATGAAAATTGATGTATACTTTAGTGTGCAAAACACGAGTGCTGTCACAATGCGCCATACATTTAGAAAAGCCTCAATAAGGAGATCTATTGATAAAGATGATATAATCACTCCACTCGTTACATCTCATCTAGACTGGCCCCTCCTAGATATCTAGATATCCAGTTCTAGCTTTGATTCCCCATGGTTGTTTGATGAGATTGGACATCGGTGCGATGTAGTCACCGACCGGTGTTTACCCGGTTTCTGAAGTGCACTGAAGAGTGATTCATCACCTCTCAAGATTAACATTTATGTCATGTAATAGCGAGTAGCGACTATTCTTCCGCTTTGATAGTACAATGTACATTTTCTGTCAGCCACCGTGTATAATTGCAACAGAGACATATTTAGTTCTATATCTATAGTCCTTCTATCATATGTTATCTCAAAGACAAATGTTATACATTAGAAAAAACAACGTGAAGATGCCAAGAAAACAGATTTCTAGATGTTTGTCAATTTATCTTCTGTGTCTAATAAAGAATGCAAACAAGGTCATATAAGTTGCATACACAGTTAAGTACATCACACAACAAACTCCAGAGTCAAAAATAGGCCCAGATAAGATGCAGATAACAATGAGTACGTAAGTACGAATTAAATAAACTGTTAATGGCCTAAATAGGCAATGAATCAAATCGTCACAAACATCAAGATCTAATTATAGGTGCTCAACGAAGCATGTTAACGTTATGTTAACATGTTTATTTATATAATATATATAATATATTATATAAAAGCTAGGTAACTTAAATATGTTTGGTAACATATTTGTAAAATTGGTGAAGCTTTCAATACTTTATCATATAATATATAATGTAACATTTATGTTTGTAAAAACGGTATAGCCATTAATGCTGTATCAAATAAAGTGAATTAACTAGGTTGCTGTATTTATGTAAGCCCCAAATGGTTATGGTGTATAGAAGGACATATGCACTAGAATATCTAAGTGGCTTCATATATATAATGCAGTAACTGTTAGAACACGGGGGAGTTGTTGTTGCGAGTTAAGGGTCTTTGCAGCTACACACATACGTTGTGGACAAATACAGGCATATGCATACATAATTAAATTCTAAAACATGTTCATTTTAATAAGATTTTTCGTATGTAAAACAGACTGGTTGTTGGTATGCGTTAATAGTAAATGTCGACACACATATGACCTGTAAATATATACAGGCATGCATATACAAGATGAAATTCAAAATTGTTTTCATTTTAACGTTTTCATTTCTTTGTAACTTATATCATTTTGGATATGTTAAAAGCTCGGAAAAAGGTGACAAATCCAATTATTATGCATATTAACTGGTCTATTTTTTACCGGATTTCAGTTACTCTTGCATAAAAATGATAATAGCACAGCTTAGGTGCAACGTTGTAAAGAGTTATGGAAGATATAACCGTTTCACAATATCTAAGTAGAGTTAGAGACTGGGTCACATGCGTTCACCGAAAAAACTAGGTCACCAAGTAAAATATTAGAAACTCCATGTTACCACTTGTTTGTTTTGTTGTTTGTTTGTTTTTATTGAAGAGGAAATTTCAACGCCATAACAACGTTAATGAATAATTGTTTTCCTTCAATTGTCAAAGAAAAAAATATATTAAGGCGATATTTGCCATTCTTTGTTAAAATAAATAATTGATCCGTAATAATTTAATATAGAATTTTCATTTAGGTTGTTCAAGTGCAAGCGCTCAGTCGGCTCAGCTTACACCAGTCACCCTGACGCTGCTAGAGTCCATGGATATCAAACAAATTGGAGGTGATGAGAAACCTTTCTTAACTGGGCTTGACTTCCTACCAGATGGAAGACTTGTAGCCGTGGATAGCTGGAAATGTCAATGCCTTATAATGAATCACCAACTGCAGAGGCTAGGAACGCCGTACAAGTTCAATACAAATCCATTAGACGTGGTATGTTTGTCACAGGCTGAGCTGACAGTGACGATGAGAAATAAGGCAGTGTGCCTCCTGTATGTGAGTCCTGACAATAGCATCAGTTTGACAAAGAAAATAAACATAGCCATCGATGTCTTCTCCATATGTTGCATGACCCAAACAGAAATGGTCGTGAGTACTCACAATGATGCACGTCCAATGCGAATGATAACGAAGTCCGGTGTGGTGCCAGGCATTGATCATTTGCTGTTTCCTTCAAAGACGTACCAACTTGAAGAGAGCAGGTGCACATATATCCAGTCTACGAACAGTTTGGTGCTGACTGACAGGTTAGCTCATACACTGTACATCAACGACAAGGTTAAGTCTAGAGCTATCACAGATGATAATATAAGACAACCACGTGCTGCTTGCGTCGGGCCTGGTGACACGGTACTGGTGTGCAGTGCGGCTAAGAACTCCATTGTACACGTGACTGTTGATGGTACAATACTTGGCTCCTACAAAGTTGATGTGCGGTGGCCGTATACCCTGTGTATTAATAAAGATAGGAGCAGATTGGTAGTATCGGGGTGTGATATTGACATGAGTAAATTGTTGATGTACAAATTGTCGTAAACATTATATCATCCATAGCAATACTTTACGTTAATTTGCCTTTGTGAAAAAAAAGTTTTTGTATATTTTAAACAAATTGCCTTTGTAATACAAATAAGTTTTTCATATATTAAACAACTGTCAATGACTACCATTCTTTGAATCTGAATCTAATGTTCCCATTAAAATTGCTCTTCCAAGACAAAACATTATTCATTAGGTCAATCAATTGAATTCAAATGCACAACATATATTCAACATTCTTATACAATCATCTTAAGGGCAAATCGAATTATAATGATATGAATCAAGTCACTGACATTTATTCAACTGGTGTGGCTGTTATTATTTGTTTACTGGAAAAAATATGGCGTTGTGGTTTATATGTTTTTCGATGTATATGACGATAAAAAGGAGCTGTGGTCGTAACCTTTGCAATTTGATAAATTGTATAGAACACATTTCAAATAAAAGATGTTTTTAAAACATTGATACCCCTCCCAAAATAAACCGATGTGACAATAAAATGTGCAATAGTTGAATGATGCTTTAACATTGACGGCTCATGTGACCGTGTACTCTCTTACTTCTTTTGCTTAACGTTAAAGCAGTCTCGCGATTTTACGCAGAAACAAAATGATCGATTGAACAATCAGATTTAATAAATGACATATAAATGTTGACATGTTAACCGCAAACTTGAATTGTACAGATATCAAGCACGAACAAGTCGTTTTTAAACACAATCCTTTGACATAAAATATTTGACATTTTGTCATCGAAATAAACGAACACGATTGCTTTTGCTTCTAGGTTACCAGCACTTTACTGATCTTAGGTCAAAACATTCTCCAAATATTGAACATACATAAAATGGTAGAAAAATTCATATTACAAGTCCATGTGACCGTAGCTCTCCTCAATTGGGTCTTCGTTTAACTACAAGAGACCATTATTCCTGTTTGCATTATCGTTTTTCAAACAGTTTTCTGGATATCATGCAGAAAACAATGTTAACATTTCACGTTACACATGTTTCCTGTAATTTTACCGACTGACAGGTTCAGAGCAATTAACCCCCAATATATACCAATCGTAATGAAACGTTGGCCGTACCAAATACATTTATTTGTTATTTAGCTATCTTATGAGCTGCAAGAAAATGTTTGAAGCAGAACGTATTATACAACTGAATGTCTTGTAAATCAGGATACAAACTAGCATTGCTGTAATAGATGATGAATTAAATAAACGCTGATGCTCCCTTATCGGTCTTGATTCATACATTAATTGGAATCATTCTAAGTAAAAATAAAGTTATTCGCGGTCGTGTAATTTTCGGTGAGCCTTGTATGGATTAATGAAGAATCAGGCCAATGGCCACCTGTCAATGTCTCCAACATCAGTATATGCTAGGAGGCGTAATACTACTGTAATTGTAAAAGGTGTACTTGAGTATCCGCATATTGATAGGTACACTGTTTGGTGGCAATGCGGCTTATAGATTGTAAGGCAAGAGCTTTCCGTACACGCAACATTGTCTCCCTTGCCCTGATCTACAATCGTGTTTAAAGCAGGAGTAGAGTACTTCTTCACCAGTTCTATAACGGCTATGAAGGTAATAAAGTCAATTTGGCTTGAATTTAAAAGCGATTAAGATGGATCACCTAGACCTTATATGAAAATTGATGTAGACTTTAGTGTGCAAAACACGAGTGCTGTCACAATGCGCCATACATTTAGAAAAGCCTCAATAAGGAGATCTATTGTTAAAGATGATATAATCACTCCACTCGTTACATCTCATCTAGACTGGCCCCTCCTAGATATCTAGATATCCAGTTCTAGCTTTGATTCCCCATGGTTGTTTGATGAGATTGGACATCGGTGCGATGTAATCACCGACCGGTGTTTACCCGGTTTCTGAAGTGCACTGAAGAGTGATTCATCACCTTTCAAGATTAACATTTATGTCATGTAATAGCGAGTAGCGACTATTCTTCCGCTTTGATAGTACAATGTACATTTTCTGTCAGCCACTGTGTATAATTGCAACAGAGACATATTTAGTTCTATATCTATAGTCCTTCTATCATATGTTATCTCAAAGACAAATGTTATACATTAGAAAAAACAACGTGAAGATGCCAAGAAAACAGATTTCTAGATGTTTGTCAATTTATCTTCTGTGTCTAATAAATAATGCAAACAAGGTCATATAAGTTGCATACACTGTTAAGTACATCACACAACAAACTCCAGTCAAAAATAGGCCCAGATAAGATGCAGATAACAATGAGTACGTAAGTACGAATTAAATAAACTGTTAATGGCTTAAATCGTCACAAACATCAATATCTAATTATAGGTGCTCAACGAAGCATGTTAACGTTATGTACACATGTTTATTTATATAATATATATAATATATTATATAAAAGCTAGGTAACTTAAATATGTTTGGTAACATATTTGTAAAATTGGTGAAGCTTTCAATACTTTATCATATAATATATAATGTAACATTTATGTTTGTAAAAACGGTATGGCCATTAATGCTGTATCAAATAAAGTGAATTAACTAGGTTGCTGTATTTATGTAAGCCCCAAATGGTTATGGTGTATAGAAGGACATATGCACTAGAATATCTAAGTGGCTTCATATATATAATGCAGTAACTGTTAGAACACGGGGGAGTTGTTGTTGCGAGTTAAGGGTCTTTGCAGCTACACACATACGTTGTGGACAAAAACAGGCATATGCATACATAATTAAATTCTAAAACATGTTCATTTTAATTAGATTTTTCGTATGTAAAACAGACTGGTTGTTGGTATGCGTTAATAGTAAATGTCGACACACATATGACCTGTAAATATATACAGGCATGCATATACAAGATGAAATTCAAAATTGTTTTCATTTTAACATTTTCATTTCTTTGTAACTTATATCATTTTGGATATGTTAAAAGCTCGTAAAAGGTGACAAATCCAATTATTATGCATATTAACTGGTCTATTTTTTACCGGATTTCAGTAACTCTTGCATAAAAATGATAAAAGCACAGCTTAGGTGCAACGTTGTAAAGAGTTATGGAAGATATAACCGTTTCATAATTTCAAGAAATGTTTACAACTTTGCAATATCCGTACATTTTCGCTATCTCCGATGTTCCTCGGCTTCTTTCGTAAAGTACGCATATATTAATAACGTAGTACAAACAACACAATATCCTCGTATACAAAGAAAGACAACATGAGTTCGGTAAGATATTTTTGTGTTATGCAACATTTTGTTTTACATGGAATTGCACCATGCATACTTGTTTTAATATATGTTTCATTTTCTTGCTTTTATTTTTGCCTTGATTGTAATTGCAACGTTGCAAAAATACTTATTGTAATACACAATGTCTTGTGCCGACCAATCAAAATTTGTTTTCTGAAAACCGGCTCGGAATCGCTCGGCATGACAGAGTAAACAGCGATGTAAATAAACTGATTGTTTATAAACACAATTGACTTGAAGGACACTGTATTTTGAGCTCAAAACAAGTTGTATTGCTCATTTTTATGGTAATGACTAATAGCATATATATATATTATTGTTTATAATATACCTTTATAAATAAAATATGCAAACAATATGTAAAAATCGGTAATAATAACGAATCGTCACCTTTTACGGGCCTTTAACATGATGAAGTTTTCAAAACTACATATTATATTGTGACGGATGAGTTAACGGTTTCTGCATGAACAAACATTGGTTGTTGGTGAAAACAGAAAAACTCTTAAAAGAAGACGATAAAAACATTGTTTATTGATTATGAAATAAGCGGTGCCATTATTACCGACTTAGTATAATATATTCTTTCTTGATTATTAGTAGTTTTGCCTTTCTTGTATGTGTATATGTATTTGTGTTCTCATGAGTGTTTGTATTTTTATTGCTGTGTTGATTCTGTACACATATGCATATCTACCTTATTGTATGTTACACAGATTATATTATTTTGAATCAGTAGAAATACATTTCTAACACTCGCTAACAGAATCTGAATATATATACTTTATACATGTTATAGGCAAGATGCATTACTTTGCAATTTAGTTATACAAATTAAATATGTTAAAGGTCAAAAATTGTGCACTGTAAATGTATGAGTTCTAAACAAATATGATAAAAACAAAGGACTTAAACTACAAATATAAAACAAAATGTAAGTATTGGAGATTAAAACCATTAATACCTGGTAGAGTATTTCCAATTGATGTTAGTATTAATAATCAAGACATCAACTTAATTAATATACAAGGTGAAAACAAAGATGAAACATGCTTTTTCGATAAACTTGAAGCATAACGTCTGCTATATATATATATATATATATATATATATATATATATATAAAACTATTTCATATTAGGCTGTGATTTCAATACAATACTTAAACACACAGAACGGCAACAATGGTACAAATGTGCATAGCAGGAATAAAGAAAAATACAAACACCATTCATGCAATTTGATATAAATATGGGTTGCACAACACCTCACAATTAAGTGGAAAACCGTTCATTTGTTGAACACTGGATTACTAGTTACTACTAAGTCACAAAAATATATGTAATTTATGTAGCAAAAATAAAACCTTCATATACAACCAACCACTCTTAGATTGATATAATTTTTGGCAATACAATACAACAAAAAGGGCCTGGTTATTTTAAACTTAATAATACCATGCTTTTGAATTGATATAATCACAATAAAAACAAGCAAGACATTCATAGCGTAGTTGAAAACTAAACAAAATGTATAAAACATACCCTGTGGGAACTTATAAAAGGAACTGTAATGTACATTAGTATGCAATGCTCTACAATGTGTAAAATTCGAAACCAGGAACAAAAACAAAATTTTAGTCACATTAGAGTCACTAGAGATTTTTTTTTATGAAAACAAAAATAAAGACCAAACAATACTAAATTAATCAAAGAAACAAACTAGAGTGTGAAAAAAAAAATATATATGAGAACATTAATTGTATTTTAGTAAGTACAAGGGCTATACATGTGTACGCATGGAAAATAATGAGACCAATACCAATTTCTTTGCAATTCTTGAAAATAAGAAAGTACGAAAGTAAAATATTGTATAATTATCAATAAAAAAAATGTTACAAATATTAACGCTATATTCAACGAACAAAGAAACGTTTACTCAAACGATTATAGAATGAAAAACGATATTGATACGAATACTCTAAATGAAACAAATTTATTGAATTTAAACACAAAAAAGACTAACAGAAAAAATAGAAAAAGTAACGCAAAGGATTGCTTTGAGAATATCTGCACGCCTTAAAAGAGATGAATAGCAATTAAGTATTGGTTAAGACGGTTTGTCTGCATAATTTTACAATTTTTATGGGAGGTTATCAAAACATAGTATATGCAATGCATTATCCATTTATGTGTAAATGAACAATTAACTCAAATACAAAGGCAAAACACTCTTACATCAATTCAAAAACAAGAAAGATATATTGGCCCACTTAATTGGTTTTAGTTTATTGAATGTTGAAAAAGAAAACAAAACAATAGCAACAGAAACATACAAACTATTACCTCTGGTGTTGATACAAAACAAACTAAATTCATAAAAGGCACATTTAGTTGCGAACGTGTACGCACAATTTTTACAACTATACATTTTCTTATAATAAAAAGTATCAGGCCTACTTTCTTTGCAGATCATAAATAGTTTAGATAAAACCTTAAGCCTTAAACAATTTAATGTTGGAACATAACTTATAAAATGGAATTAATAATTGAGCACGTACATAATTACCAAAATTATAAACAACGGATTTCTGAGCCGATTTCTGTCAAAACACTTTTTACCTTCCGCATAGAAATAATGAATAAATGAAGATATTTAAGAACTACACATAAAATGGTATAAATAAAGCAAACACTTTTTGCAGATGATACAACCTATATGAAAGATGAACCACTCAGTTTATTCTCGACAGTGACACATACAAAGATTTCAATAAAATATTCGGACTCAAACTAAATTAACTAAATACGCAAACATCAATCGCACTGCGTGTTAGTTCAATAACAAGTACAAATATATAATTTTGTTTAATAAATACAAACATTTTGTTGGACCTCTGAAGAATCCAAAAAACTTTACTAGATACAAATGATAAAACGACATAAACACAAACGTTCAATCAAAATTGCAAGCCTATAATTATTGTTAAAAAGCACTTTCTACACCTTAACATGATATAATACAAACAACGTATAACTATATATTCTAATTTGTATGGATGGGTAAACCTGCAAAATAATAAAACCAACTATTGGTTTTCCACGCGAAAAGGGAAGGCTCAAACTCGCAAATATTTCTGATGTAATGCATGTCAATAAGGAAAGTTGGGTTAAATAATAAATATAAGAAACAATAAAGGGCAATGTAACATTAACTATCAAAATGAACTCAATGACAATTGTTTAAATAGTGAATTTTACAGTTCAAATAAAAAATATATTGTTTCCATCTGTAAAACTGTCGTCATCAGATTGTCGTTTCTGCTAGAAATACAAATAAATAAAATAAAAGAGCAGAGCGTGCAAATAAAACGGTTATATGACATAACTCAACAATAGAAAGTAGCCAACATATTTTGTGTTAACCTAAACTGGTTTAATAGGGGTATACATATCTTAAAACATATTTAAGACGTAAGGTCAAACATTTATTAAAGATTTGAAGCTTTTGAAACCATTTGTGAATTACCATCAACAGATGAATTATCCCAAGAGCTAAAAAAAACAACTGAAATGGCATGTGCCAATTTGGACGAGAATACATTTCATGAAAAGGTACACAAAACAAAACAAAAGACAGTGTGTACAATAAAACTTAAACGAAAACAAAAAATAAATAGTTTGCAAAACTGATTACAATAATTGCGGGAGGCTATAAGAAAAATGTAAATTAACCCAGATTAGTACAATTGCTTAGAAACAAACCTAGGTTATGCAATGTTATGCATCAAACTTCAATGAGTTCAATGCCACTATAATGAAAACGTTATCAGTAGCTGTGCTTAATGCTTTTATCCGAAACCATTTTTTATATTTTAAGTTACCGTGACCTTGACCCAATTGGTGCATAATGCAATCCCAACTTAGGACTGCATAAAATGTACAAAAAAACTAATAAAATGCCTCCAGTATTCTAGATCTTAACATAAGTCAGTTAGAGATAGCATTTTTTGAACGAAAACAAAAACAACAAAATTTTAAGGAAGTATTACATCGAGAAAAAGTCTGCAGAACGCAGTGTTTGACCCTAGTGAGAGATCTTCCAAGATGATCAAGATAACACCATTAAATTGTCAAGTAAATATCTGTGGAAGTTACAGAGATATGTACATATTGATTGAAACTGTATCCTTAATATACTGGCACAAAAACGTTATCGACTTAAATGCTAGTAAAAGTCACAAATTGTTGTCAGTGACTGGATCTTAAACAAATATAATTTGTTTTATGTTCATGTATGTAGATGATGCATTAAAATGATGTAGCTGCAAGCAACTGTCTATTTGCCAGGGTACAAAATGTGGCTTATTCTGCAAACGTGCAAGTCCGCGTAATGGAATGTTTCAGTTACCTCACACAATGATCATATATACTTGTAAAGCATCGATTTAATACAAGTTGTAATTAAAAGGACATACATATGTTCTAAGTTTATCTTAACGCAGTTGCTTACCAATGGGTAAGTAGATAAGACGATAAGTAGTCGTTCTTAAACATATTAACATGGGAACCTTATCAGTTATTCAAAGATAATGTTTTTTGCTTTAAATTAGTCCACAAACCTATAAAGTCAGTGCCACACTTAAAGGTCAAAGGATTTTATTTTGTTCATAAAACATCTTGTTCGTGCTGTTACATCATCATCCATCTAGCAATTGTACACTAATTTTCAGCAACAGTGTTCACCGTGTGGAGACTAAGAGTTCTGCGTAACATCAATCTTCTTACATGCAAGCTCATTCTTGTAGGTAAAAGGTCGGCTCCAAACTGTAACTTTCACCAAATATTTTCAACATTTTATGTGCACCCATTGGCTGCAAACAGCTCGGGTTTATTACATTTTCAAACCAGAAATCAGATGCTGTTGTATGATGCTTGTGAAAAATGTAAGCGTAAATACAAAACACGTTGTATTGCAGAACGTCTAAAAACTAACTTAACACAACCGCATCACGTTCACATTTCGAAAGAATTCTAATGATGGTTACGCATAATTACAACGAATTATCCATGAATTGAAATATATAACATATTGATATTACATTATATGGATTAAGCAACGGTCAATTGTAAGTAAATGTGTTTATGAATACGATGTAATGGTGTAATTGTCTAAAAAGTTATATTTCAGA
The DNA here is from genome assembly GCF_020536995.1 of Dreissena polymorpha. Classification (NCBI taxonomy): domain Eukaryota; kingdom Metazoa; phylum Mollusca; class Bivalvia; order Myida; family Dreissenidae; genus Dreissena; species Dreissena polymorpha. The sequence goes on along the minus strand of NW_026273422.1, from coordinate 8,034 downwards.
TTCTTCTATAGAATGTGTGGGGGTATAGAAAACATGTATTGACGATAATAATTATTATTAGGTCGACGATAACAACTATTAAATTCACTTGTGTATTTGTAAGATTGATCATGTGCTGTACCTAAAGACATACCTATAACTCCGATTGTTAATGCCTAATTTCGCGCTCTGGTTTATTATGGGTGTGCGTTTTCTTTAACTATTATCGATGCTAGGTAAAGTTGTAAAATATGTAAAATTGAGCCTGTATTTGTCTTATGCGAATGTGCAATATCCAAATAAGGTTTATTGCTTGAATGTAAGACTAAAATTCAAAAACAGACGCCATCTCTTTAACACAGTTATTGCCGCTAAACATCACTGTTGTCGGACAAAAAGTAAGGGTTTAAACGAACATAATTAAAACTCATTTATTTTAGATAAAAAATAAGAGCAAATCTGTGTAAAGAAAATTTCGTAAAGATAATTTTTCATTTATAATTGTATTATGTGTTTAATCGATACCGTATTAAAAATACATATTAAAATGTGATGCACATAGTGTCACTCGATTGCATGTTACTCATCGGTAAAAACTTCATAATTGATAACAATAATTTTCATGCAACGAACATGCTTTCCAAAGTTGTTCTTTGTTAAAGAGTATTACTCAAAGTGATGAAGTACTTCACATTTATGAAACTTAGTTTTCATTTGTTTGACATCACGCAACTCTAAACAATACAAACAACAAAATAGTTTAAGTTTTGGTACGTATATCATGGGCACGGTGATCATTTTAAGGACCGTTACACACAAATTCGTATCTAAAGTCTTCTCTGCAGGATCAACGATAATATCACAACGAACGTTTGTATGAAGTTACGAGCATATCAAATTGCAGCCAAGTGAATAAGTTCATCAATTATAATGTGATAATTGCGTATCAATTGTTATCTTTTCCACAGTATATTGGTACTAGTAAGATCCAAACACGCGAATACTGATAGAGAACACCACTGCCTACAGCAATTCCTACTTAAATCATAATGCTTGACCATCAACAAGAATCTAAAATAATAATTCCCAATCGGATTTGTTAAACTATAGAAGACAGTTTTTCAATCAACTATTGATGGTATTCGATTAAAAAAGCAAATTGCTTAAACGAAATTACAATCATTTACTACTTCAGCAAGACAATCATACTTAAACTTATTTTATTTACTACCTGCGTACTTGAATTATATATTCAATTAATCACTCCCAATAGCTACATTGATTTAGTATATGAAATATTTTCTAACGATATATATATATATATATATATATATATATATATATATATATATATATATATTTATCCTATTACCATATGAAAATCGATTGTATAACAACGATCGTATAAACTTTAGCTTTATACTATCGATATTTTTAGACCATGGTTTTCTGATCTCTTTCTTAAGAACACTATATGGTTCAATGTGACGTCATAGCAAACGATGACGTTGAAGTAAACAAACACTTCGGAGTCAACTTGGGAAACCAGCGCTGTTTCTTTGAATTTTAAAGTATTTTCACTCTTTTTGAACGATAAACGACCACAAAATAATATGATAAATATAATATTATATGAGTGTCGGATAGAGATCAAGTTTGTCATGCTCGGCTCGAAACTTTGTAATTGAATGTTTCTCAGCCTCGCATGATAAACTTGATCTCTATCCGACACCCACATAATATTCTCTATTTATCTGCGTAATTATCTAGTTATTCGCACCCTTTATTGTAACTGTACGCTGAACAAACGAACGCTGATAGTCTAATCGTTTGAAAGGGGCGTTTTAAGAATATATTTGTATATCATGGTTTTGGGTTTTAATCACTTCATTTTGCAAAATAAACGGATAAATTATACGTTTGAAGATAAAAACGAAGACTAGTGTTGAATAGTTCCCTTTTATTCCACATTTCATATACGAAAAAACGATCACTTTAATCGCTACAAATGTAGTCATTAGATGTTTAAAATTTTATACAAATTAAATGGTAATACCTCGTGCCATTAACTTTTAGAATACTGTATGCTTTTATGTAATAACATGTATATGAAGCTCTTATATTTTAATTTTTAATTAAAGCAGAGTAGCAAATATTACCTTACATACTTCGTGTTTTGGTTTATTTTTTAGCAGCAAACTATCGATTTAGATATAGCAAGCAGCGGACAAGAAGCCTATAAGAAACTTTCAAGTGACATAACAGGGGGTGTATAACCATTAACTCGTGCGGACCATGTACGAGAAAGTACACACCCAGCAGAGCAACAGTGTTTTGCAAAACATGTAACGAGCAACTTTGCGAACCATGCAGAGATATCCATATAATTTATAAATTGGGCAACCACGATACGATTGTTTTGACAATATGAACTCGGAACAAGTAATTGTAATGATGAAAGGTATGGACAAATGTCGTGACCATGACCAACATATTACTTTTTCTGTGAAGACCATTCTAAGCTCTGTTGCAATACATGTGCTATTCTGCACATTAAGAGCGACAACGTCAATGAACTTGCCAGTCTATCAGGCCAAGAGGGACTACAGCTTTAAGAATTGAAAAATATGTTCTAGTAGACCTGGATACCAAGAGTGGTTTCATCATTGACGATTGTAAGCTATCAGAAGCTGCATTAATTAAGACCATTGCAAACCTTCAAGAACAGGTTGATAAAATGAAGAATCGTTTTATCGCAATTTTTGACAAGGCAAACACAAAAATGATTATATAGGCAGATAATTTCAAAGCGGAGGAGATTACTCGATTAGGCGATGGAAATAAAACTTTTCTCAAAGCGAAAGAAGATATCAATGAACTGCTATCGGTTATTTACGCTCTTGTCGAACATGGAACACCTCAACAAAAGTACATCTTCACCAATATTGTCGAGGAGAAAATAAAAAACATCGACACCCATATTACGGAGCAGCGAAGCAAACATATTGCGTCAACTATTTCCTTAAACGTTTTAAAACAATTAGTATCCGTTCTTAAAGAAGAGGAAGGCATTGTTAAACTGAAAATAGAGCGACACCTTATTAATACAGATTTGTTTTTCCTAATATACAAATATGTCAAGTTGCTTCACCTGTTTAATAGACTACGGTTTCTTATATTGAATTTGAAGTTCCATTGCCAATCCAACTCTATTTTATGAAAACATCAAATTAATGATATAAACCTATCGACAATTCCATCAAACATCACGTTATTAATGATCTTGTGTGATATTGAAATATTATAGAACATTAATGTTCTTCCATTATGTGAGCAGACCTATCAACACATTTAAATTCCCATCGGATACGTGTTTTCCAATAATAATCTTGTTTAATGCTAACTAGCATGATAGCCAATACTATATACAGTTATCCACGAACACATTCTGCGTTTGATATGCAGTCAAGGTGAAACCAACACTACATAACGAGGAGTACATTTCGCAGCTGACAAATGACTTCTTGTACGTTGTTGTATTATATGCATACCTACAAATGGTGGACATTTTTGGTCGGGTTGGACCAAGGACAAGGTCAATATTACTAGCAAATTTAACTACCCGTTTCCGCTCATTAACGTGATTATGCGGTGGAGATCGTTTGCTGAAATGTTGTGTTTTTCTAGCTTAATAGGATCCCTAAATTTGAATTCAATTTTGAACACCTCTGGGACATATTAAGGTAGCTATTGTTGGTTTTTAATAAAACAACTATTTCTCTGAACAAATCGAGTTTGTATGAGTTTATTTTTCTGACATAAGATATGTTGGTAGCTTTAAATGAAGACCTATCGTGTGGATTGCTGTGTTGGCTAGTTTGAAAGATGTCAAAATCATTTTGCTTGCACGTAGGTTACAGTCAGACATAATTGGGTTTCTCAATTATATTTATAAATTTGAAAACCTGTTTTCATGTCATTGTATTGCTAATTGTTTAAATAATAAAGCTGCTAGAATGTAATAGGGGTTACATACATGTTGCAATAAGATAAATATCATAGTATCAAATTGTTTTAATAATTTTAAATCAATTAAAAGAAGATAAAATAAATCAGAACTATGTATAGTATAATCTACCGAATCCACACACTACAAATCCTCAAAAATCGATACAAAAATAAAAAAACTGGGGTCCATATAATTATTTTCCCTAGCTTCTCATCAAATCTGATTAATTAAATTGAACATATGTGACGGTTCCCACATTAATAATTTCTGACGAATGTGTCTATTGGACAAAGCCGGGCGATTATTCTATTGAAAATAAATCAAATAATAACGACTGAGCATGTTTTATGAATAAATTAATGTTGAGCATAGTATATACATGGATCTGTTTTCATTAACTGTTGTTTTTTTTATTGAACAATAACGTATTTGATAACGTATAAAGTGATAATATCGATTAGTTACAATTTTAAAAAGGCCAGTTTCGTTGGTAGGTTGTTCACGTACCGGCCTCAGTTGGGACCGATTAAAACCAGTCACCATGGAGCTGCTTGTGTCTGTTGATATCAAACAGACTGGACATGATAAGGAACCATTCTCACTGGGCTTGACTTCCTACCAGACGGGAGACTGGTAGCTGTTGATAACGAAAAAAATATATATATCATAATGGATGACCGACTGAAGAGACTATGAACACCGTACAGGTTCGGCACATATCCATTTGACGTCGTATGTTTGTCTCAAAGTGAGCTGGCTGTAAACTGTGTATGATAAAACAATCTGTATCTTGTCCGTTAGTCCTGACAATGTCATCGATCTAACCAGGAAAGGAAGATAACTACATCCACAAATATCGACTCGATATGCTTTTTTTCCCCCAACAAACATGATTGAGTGCATACGATGATTCACATCCAGCAAGAATGAGAACGCAGGCCGGTGTAGAGTCGGATTTTGATCATTGGATTTTCGTATGACACCATACACGGTTTGATACAGCAAGTGCCTATTCTTAGAACAAGTTGGTGCTGACTGATAGGTTCGCTAACACTTCGTTCTTGTTGGACATTGTAAAAGACACATCTAGAGCAGGTCACTGATGAAAACATACAGCAACCACGTGGAGTCTGTGTCGGACCCTACGACACGGTGCTTGTTTGCAGTGAGGCTAAGACTCTATCGTACACCTGCCTTTGGAAGGTGACATACTAGGTACCTACCCAGTGGATATGAAGTTATAATATACCTTGTGTATGAATAAAGATGGAAGACAGATTGGCAGTATCAAATATTCTTCAAAGAATGGGCAAAGTGCTGGTGTTACATTATCAAAACTTGATATCTATAGCAATCTAGCATACAGTTAAACCTGAGAACAGCGGTCAGAAATGACCAAAGTGTTCAATGACATTTTGATTATGCCTGTTCTATATGGTATTATGGCATTTCTCAAAATCTGAAGAACAGACTCCATGTTACACAGAACAAGATCATTAGGTTTATTTTCAGACTAGATCAAAGAAGTCACACCAATACACAAATACTTTCTTTTATTTGGGCTGGTTACCTGTTGAAAAAAGAGTAGAACAAATGATTCTTAACCATGTTTTTAAAATACACTCGGGTTCTGCCCCTGTTAACTTGAATGAGAATTTAATGCTTGCCCAGTACTGTTCATAACCATAATTCCATAATTTGCAAAGGGTCATGTTCCAGTATCCCGAAAGTAAAAGGGTTTGGCAAAAGTCATTCTCATATAAGGGATGTTCTTTATGGAACAGCTTACCAATTGACATAAAAGATTCCCCTAACTTACAGACATTTAAGGTTGCAGTATAAAAAAGCATATTTTAAATAGCTTATAATTTATTGATAAAGCCTTTAATCTCCATAGTGATGTATATTATTATTAATATGATGTGTATTATTATTCAAATGTTAGTTTGCTAAATTTTACCACCTTTAAGAACACAGTTGATGTGCCTTGCTAGGACATGTCATCATTCATCCATGACCACAATTGAAATAAGGAAATTTCCGTTTTCTCTTTTTGTGATCCTGGGTATATAGTACATGCCCCTGGTAACTATCATCTAATTAATATGTTGTGCATGTCAACCCATTCAGACATTTTTACCAAAATGCTATAAACAGAAGCCATAATATGTCTTTGAACCAACTGATGGCTTTCAAATTGCTTTTTAAGCTCTAGCCTTTCGCTTGATCTGTGATATGTGATTATATTTCATGATATTGTACACTTTTACATTATGTTGTGTTACCATGCCATATGTATTTTTATATACTTGAATGAATTTGTCTGTCTGCCTGCCTGCCTGCTGCCTGCTGCCTGCCTGGCCCCGCCCCGCCCTACCGCCCGCCACACCCAACCCCCCCCCGCCCGCAGCCCGCCTACGGATCGACCCGGATCCTCCAGACCGCCAGAATCGCCCGCTCGGCCACAATTCCTCCCGCCGCCCCCGTCCTGCCTGACCGCACTCGCCCCGCCCACGCCCGCCTGCCCGACCGCCCGCCCGGCCACCCGCCCCGCCCGCCCGCCATCCCGCCCTTTCCGCACGACCATGCCCGTCCCCTCAGTGTTGTCGTCGTCTGTCTGTCTAAATAATCAAGCTTATATAACACACATAAAGTCTAAAAAAATAACATCCGAAAGTGATCAGTCAAAAATACATGGCTTTTTAATTAGGAGTAACCTTAATACAATTTTCCTATTCCAAAGGCAATAATTTCGGAGTCGAGATACCGCATACTGTTTTTTTCAATTAAAATACCGAATCATTACTGATATATTGAGTGTTCTTATTAAAATACTGGTTGTCTTTGATCCCGTTTTTTCAACTTTTTCGCACGATCAAAGGTTGTTGGAATAGAAACAATTTCGCTGGTTCGTTGGTAACATTCTAATTTTTTTTAAAGTGCAGTTGGCTACAGTTTTCGTTATTCAGTCGCGAAAAAGTAATTAAATTAAACAAACCATACATAGGAAATGTACTGCAATTCACATTTGATACAATTTTATTGATTCTACTTTGATTTTTGGCCACTTTGTACTGGTTAAAGTTAAAAATAAGGTCAAGGTCAAACTAAGGTATTTAATGTGAATATGAATGTGCTTTAGTGTAATTGATAACATCCAGACAAGTATCAAAGCTTTGTAGAAAACGGTATTGATCATAAACAAAATGCGTCATGATTGGTTAACGGAATATATGGACCTTTTTATAAGCATAACTAAACAAACAGCCAATACAAGGGCCAAATGGAGTCAGGTTCTTGATAGTTTTCAAACTTTAAAAAACATAATAAATTGCAAGTATCAAAGTTTGTGTTGGACGCAATATTTCTGTTTGACAATACCAGTAATTTTAAGTTAACCAACTAGTTTTGTCCTTCTGAATAAGTCCACGTCAACGTCAACGGCAAAATGTGGTTAAGAGCAGTGCAATAATATTTCTTCAAAAGTCATGTTGCATCATACTCCTTTAAGAAAATAAATAAAAAAATAGGGAAGTTAGTTTTTAATGTATTATCCTTAAATGTATAATGATGATTTGTCCATGGTGATAATGCTGACTATAATGATGATGCTGATAATGATCGCAAGGGCGATGCTTATTATAACGACGACTATTATTGAAATCGAAAATGCTAATGACTTGCATTTTATAGCATTTACGATAGGTCATCTCAACTTGGTCAAATACAAATCTATGAAAATCCCAGTAATATTTTGGCATGTTTAAACGTATGAACATTTGTTATGGCAAGTATGGTTAACCAGTGCAAAATGCACACAGTGCCAGAAAATCACATCCGTCCGAAATGAGTCCAACACGATCCGCACACAAGTAATGCTGACGTACCACGAATAAACCTGCCATCCACGTGTTTGTATAAAAAGCTTATACCGGCTGTTTAAGCAGGCAGAATGTAAAGGTCAGTTGTTTAGCCGCTTTTAAGACTCAAAAATCCATGCAAAATGGGGTCAGGCGAACAATTATATTGTGCAACGTGTCCGCAAA